>NW_024468515.1:228425-293354 GCF_001632365.1 Laetiporus sulphureus 93-53 | reverse complement strand
CAGAATGGCCGGGTGTTCATGAAGGCGCTCAATGCCGCCGTCGCCGCGGGCCAGCGTCCGCTCGCGAATGTCAAGTACAGCGTGTTCGGGATGGGCGATAGCCATTACTGGCCGAGGCCCGAGGACAGGCATTTCTATAACAAGGCGGGAAGGGATTTGGATGTGAGGTTGGAGAGCCTTGGTGCGCAGCGCGTCGTGCCGAGTGGCCTTGGCGATGACCAGGATGCGGACGGGCCCGAGACGGGCTATAAGCAGTGGGAGCCGCTCATCTGGAAGGCGCTCGGCGTCGACTCGGTGGAGGTGCAGGAGGCGGAGCCGGAGCCGATCACGAACGAGCATATCAAGGTTGCGTCGCAGTACCTTCGGGGGACGATCAAGGAGGGACTGGAGGACACCACGACGGGCGCGCTCGCGCCGAGCGACACGCAGCTCACGAAATTTCACGGGATTTACCAGCAGGACGATAGGGATATTCGGGACGAGCGCATCGCGCAGGGCGTGGAGCCCGCGTATAGCTTCATGATCCGCGTGCGCATGCCTGGTGGGGTGTGTAAGTCGGATCAGTGGCTGTTGATGGACCAGATTGCGGATGAGCATGGGTGCGGGACGTTCAAGATTACGACGAGGCAGACGTTCCAGTTTCACGGCGTCATCAAGCGGCACCTCAAGGCTGCCATTCAGGATATCAATAGGGCACTGCTTGATACACTCGCCGCGTGCGGAGACGTTAACAGGTGAGGGTTTGGTCGGTCGTGGCATTGCATCGCGCACTGATTTAGTATCGCAGGAATGTCATCGTTTCTGCGATCCCGTCCTTGTCGAAGCTGCACACTCAGGTGTACGAGTTCGCCAAGTCCGTCAGCGAGCGCCTGCTCCCTAGGACGACTGCGTACCATGAGATCTGGTTGGACAAGAAGCTCGTCGCTGGAGACGCGGTGCATGATATCGAGCCGCTGTATGGCGAGTTCTACCTTCCGCGAAAGGTATGTCGTTCGGTCGTCAGGCTGGATAATCACCTCTGACCACGCCGCCGCGTAGTTCAAAGTCGCTGTCGCCGTCCCGCCCACGAACGACGTCGACCTCTTCGCGAACGATGTCGGCTTCATCGCCATTGTGAACGACAAGGGCGAGCTCGAGGGCTTCAATGTCACCATTGGAGGCGGGATGGGCGTCACGCACGGCAACAAGAAAACTTACCCACGTCTCGGCAGCGTCATTGGCTATTGCACGCCTCAGCAGGGCGTCGACGTCGCTGAGAAGATCATGCTTGTCCAGAGGGACAATGGAAACCGTGAAGAGTGAGTTTGCTTCATTGATCATTCAAAATATGCTGACCCCATTTCTCTAGTCGTAAGGTATGCAGGCCCCCAGCACGATCCCTCCGAAATCATGATGTCTGATATATTCTCCCTAGAACGCCCGTCTCAAGTACACGATCGACCGCATGGGGCTCGACGTCTTCAAAGCAGAAGTCGAAAAGCTGCTCGGGTACCAGCTACAGCCTGCGCGCCCGTACGCATTCAACCGCAACGTCGACGACTACGGTTGGCACACGGGCGAGGACGGCAAGCACCATTTCATGTGCTTCATCGAGAACGGCCGCATCCAGGACGAGCCCGGGCGCGACTTCAAGACCGGCCTGCGTGAGATCGCGAAGGTGCACAAGGGCACGTTCCGGACGACGGCGAACCAGCATTTGATGATCAGCGATATCGCGACGGAGGACCTGCCGCAGATTAAGGAGCTGCTTGCGAAGTACAAGCTGGATAATCTCTCGTACTCAGCACTGAGGTTGTCGTCGTCTGCATGTGTTGCGTTCCCGACGTGCGGTAAGCAATTTTATTTCGTCAGTGGCGTGTTCAGCCTGTGCTCACAGTCTCTCAGGCCTTGCCATGGCCGAATCGGAAAGAGTGGGCGTTATCATTTAATGTGTGATGGTCAAGTTGCTGATAGTGATCCCTGCAGTATTTCCCTCTCCTCGTCGGCAAGGTCGAGAAGATTTGCGAAGAGAATGGTCTCCGTAACGACTCGATTGTCATGAGGATGACGGGTTGTCCGAACGGCTGCGCGCGACCATACATTGCAGGTACGTGCTGACGCTCCACTTGTCCACGCACGTTCCTCATCTCCCTCCCCATTCAGAGGTCGCATTTGTCGGCAAGGCCCCAGGCACTTATTCTATACTACTCGGTGGCGGGTACAACGGCGAGCGACTCAATAAAATTTACCGAGGTGCGCATTTCTGGTGCTTGTTTACATATGACGTCCTTTCCTCACAGTTCTATCTGCAGAAACGGTCACAGAACCGGAGATTCTCGCGATTTTGCGGCCGATGATCAAGCGCTATGCACTGGAGCGGCGTGAGGGCGAACATTTCGGCGACTGGGTGATTCGCGCGGGCTACATCGCTCCCACGACGGAGGGTAAGGCGTGGTACGACAGGATGGGCGGCGAGGAGCAGTTCCGCACTGAGGTCGCAGCTGCGGCATAGTCCGCCTCGTCCGCTTGTGTGCTGATCGCCATTCTCTCCCATCCATCCACTCTATCCGGACATGCATGAGAAGCAAGGATTTATTCTGACGTCAATGTAGTAGAGTATATATTTATATCTGTACGGTACCCAAGCATGCGCAATGTACTCATACCACCACTTATGTGCAACTCGTACTTCTGTTCGTGAGTGTGGGAAATGCTCCGTGGGGACAGTCGAGAAGATGTGATTTTCGGGAGACGGCCGCCTCGCGTAACGGGCAACTGTACAAAAGACTTGTCTTAGATTTCAACGGGATCTACGTTCGACGGCGACAGACTGAGTTTCGCAGAACGGAACGTTTGTGAGGAGGGACAGTCACGCCCGAATTGAGAGGCAATCGCTCGCTTCTAAGGTTTCTTGGGTTGCACCCATGAGAAACTTCTGGTCAGCATGCAAAGGTAAACGTCGCATTCCACGGTTACGTTCTCTCTTCTTTCTTGGGTTGCACCCATGAGAAACTTCTGGTCAGCATGCAAAGGTAAACGTCGCATTCCACGGTTACGTTCTCTCTTCCCTCTAAAGTTCGATCCTTCCTTTCAACCAATCCTTTCTCATGATACGGGACGCAGAAGAGGGACTCCCGACTTGAACTTCGTTTTTGGCGTTGGTCTCTGAAGGATGGCCCGCCGCAACAGACTATCCGTCACGAATCCAACATAGCAGGTGCGCAGAACGTGCACACAATGCATTCATGGTATGGAGTTGAGTTTCAGCTACATCGTCTCCCGGACACGCGGGCTTTACGCCACCACCGACAGGGATAATTCACTTGGGATTGGGAAGGAAAGGAACACTCTCACGCTTTCTTGCGAAGCTCGGCCTCGGCCTCCGCGAAAGTCTCTTTGAGCGCGGAGATGATCTTGTCGATGTCGCCGCGTGCCTCGTTCACGACGGTGACACCCATGTGCCTGGGAACGATCCGCGGGTCAGCATCGGAGGGCACTCATTGCGGGGTATGGGGTGGGAAGGGAGAGAAGGCATGTGAAGGAGAACGGTACGCACCCAATGCGGAAGTACTTATCTGTGATTGAGAAGGACCGAATTATCAGCGTGAAGATGAATGCGAAACAGGACAGAGTAGCATTACCTTTGGCGTCCTTATGCAGCCCGCCAGCGATTACGACGTCCTTCTTCAGCATGCGCGGTACGATATCTGGTGCCGAAATGCCCTCGGGGAAGTAAACCTGCAGAAGCATCACGCAGCGTCAGGCCATTCGTCCTCTGATCCTCACCAGATCCAAAGACAACCCAGACCACTCACCGCCGTCATCCCATTCGCCGCCTCGCCTGCCTGCAAGGGGAGCTGCTTCAGCCCAAGCGCCGCGGCCGCCTCCTTCACACGGGCGCTCGCTTTTCGATGCAATGCGAAGCGCTCCTCGAGCGACGGGCTCCCGCGCGTGATCTGCATGAGCGACGCGTGATACGCGTAGACAAGGTTCACAGGCGGTGTCGCGAAGTAGGCAGCGCTACCGGACTCGTACGCGCGCATCACTGGCAGCCATTTCTTCCAGGATGCGTAATATGACGCTGGCGGGCGAGTGCGGGCCTCAAAAGCCTAAAGCGCGTCAGAGAAAAATGTGAGCGGGAAGAATTGTGAGGACTGACCTTGATGGCTTTCTGGCTAGCGACGAGAATGCTCAGTCCAGGAGGCGTACCGAGGCCCTTTTGGCTCGCAGTGAGCACGACGTCGAGCCCCCACGCATCCATGCGGATCTCCTCGCTCGCGACGGAGCATACGCCATCCATGACGACCTGCGGGAGCAAATTATCAGGTTACCTGGAGGGGACGGATGGAGAATGTCGAGACGTACGAGGGTATCTGGCGAAACACGCTTGACCGTCTCTGCAACGCCGTTCGCGTCGCTCAGAACACCTAGTCAAGCAAGCGCATGGGTGTGTTAGGTCCATGCAGTCGGATACATATGAAAATTAGGTCGAATGTAAATGTCGGATAGCCAGACGTAGTGCAGATACTGAGAACCTCCCGCATATATCCACTGCTAGAACGTTTGGCATTCACTTGATAGTGCACCAAAGATTGTTCGCCGCGACTTCCCTCTTTGTCGTGCATGGTCGCGTTGCTTGGCTCCAATCAGAATGGCCGTATACCATCTTGCTCTTCACGAGCCCAAGCACACTCTCAAATTCGAGGGGGCTGTAACACGCACGGAGTGCGGCCGCCGCAGCGTCACCTATCGAGCAGTCACCAGACAACGTATGGAGCACGCAATCCGTGCATCGACGTCTCGATCTGCGCTCGGATGCCATAGTGGCGGACATGCGGTCTGAAACCGACAGAGGCATTGTCTGAACGCACCTGTTGACGTATCGACATGCGTAAACGCGACGATCTTGTACTTCTTGGATGAGAGTGCCTTCTCGACTTCGGAGAGTCTAGCAGCGGCGCCGAACGCCGCATGGACCTCGTCCACCTCCGCGCCATATGTTCGTAAGCTACAGGTCTGGATGAGGGGATGTGAGATTAAGCAGACTGAGGACGCGCTGACCAGTCTGCAAAGCTGTCCCCAAAATAGCCGCTGTTGAGCACGAGGACGCTGTCGCCCGGCTCCGTCAGATTTGCCGCGACCTGCAAGCGAGGACGCGGTCAGCTCTGAAGTTGGAAGGCCAGCGCAGAGTGGCAAGCACCTCATCCCAGCCAAGGGTGCCCGAGCCGGCGATGATGAAGGGCTGCGCGGTGGTGCTGAAAAGTACCTCCCTCGTCATGCGAATGCAGTCCCCGAGGACGGGGACAAAGTCCGCAGACATATGGGACATGGACGGATGTGCATTTGCGTAGAGAACCTGCGAGAAAGAGTATGGATGATGAGAGTCGCAATGGAAAAGCGCGTCGTGCGCACCTCATCTGTGACCTCGATGGGCCCGGGGATGCTGGAGGGGTGAGGGTGAGGGTCGAACCATCGTTCGAGCGCATCGTAGTATTTGCTTACACCAAAAGTCTATCGGAGATGTCAGAGGTCAATATAACATTATATGTAGACGGGCTGCCGTAGCGCACTTATGTGGTTCCTACACGGAGCGGCTCAGACGTGAGTTGCGGTACCTAGATGTATGATCGCGGAGAATACCTGCTTGAAGCCCGTCATGGTGCGTCGCGGAGAAAGGGAAGGCAGGGCTGCTGGGGACGCGAGGAGACGGCGGCGGAGGAAGGCAAAGGAGGAGCGGGAGGCGAGGGAGGGCGGACGGAAGAGCATTTGATCCGCCAAAGCACGGCGTATTATACCGGTCCTTATTTCCGCACGAAATGCAGAGCACACGCGCCGTGCACAGTCCGCGAATTTATCTGAGCACGCTGCATGCACGCCCGCCCCCGGACGCCCGGTTCCTCTTTTTCCTCGGAGCCCCGTGCGCCGCTTTACGCAGTATCATATACTAGGGTATATTCCGAATTCCTACAGCGACAATACGAATCCATCCTAGAGGAGTACCACAGTCACCGCCCAGCGCCAGCGTCCGCGAGCGCCCCATTCTGCGTTCCTCCCCCGGCGATCCCAGCAACCGTCCGCTGCAAGTCCGTCCACTCCGACTCCCGCGGCAGCGCCATGTCCCCGATGTCGTATACGTACAACTTCCCGTCGCTCCCCCCAACTGCCGCCCGCCGCCCGTCCTTCCGGTCCCACTGCAGCTTGTTCAGCGCCCGCCCAGACCCCACCACCGTCGACACCACCGATACCTACGCGCTGTCAGTCTATCGCTCGCACTAGCTAGCACGCGTCACGCACCTCCGTGTCCACGTTCAGGTTCCATACATCGAAGCGCCCCGACCCATCCACTGCGCCAAACAGCGCGGGATGCGAGGGGTGCCACTTGACGTCGTATACATAGTCGTCCGCCTCGTCAAACGAGTGCAGCGGCGCCACCGCGCTCACCGTGCTCGATGGCTTTGCGAGCGACTTTGCGCGCCACAGCTTCACCGTCCAGTCCACCGAGCACGTCAGGAACAGGTCAGAGAAATCCACGGGCCCGTGCTGCGGGTGGAAGTGCAGGCCCATCACGGGCCCCGCGTGTCCCCGGTAGATATCGTATGGGTTCAGGCCTGCCTTTGCCCCCGCGCGGTCGTATCGGTTCGCTTGGTACACGTTGCCCTCTTCCGTCCCGACCCAGAAGGTTGTCGTCTCATTGTCCGGGAAGTCGAGTGTCGTGATCGCCACCTCACCCGTTTTACTGTGGCCAGCATGCACCAGTTCCAGTGTTTCCTGTTACAGAAGTTGAATGTGCATAATTTTGAGCATTCCTTTCAGAATGCGCACCTGCGGCTGCGCCAGCATGTCCACCAACCAACTACAAACCATCCCATCTGTACTGCTCGTAATCAAATTATGCGCATTCTGCGTGCCCACCATCTGGATCGCATAAACGGGGTGCGTGTGTCCCGCTGCGCTCAGTGGAGTCTTCAACACCGGCAGATGCTTCGAGCGCGTGTCCCAGAGTAGGATCTGTCCCGAGTACGTCCCGCCAAAAATTAAATTCGAATGGAACGGCGAGAACGTCACTGAGAGCACGTCCGACTGCGTCCATCAGCGTGGGCGGTTGTCGAGCAGTGGCACTAGCGTACCTGGGAATGGAAGATAAACTCTGGTCGTTCGAGCAGGTGCAGGTTCCACACGGCGACGATCCCGTCGGGCTCGTTCAGCGCGGCGGGATTCTTGTTGTAGGATGCGCAGCTGAGTTCTGGGTACTGTGAACTGAGTCAATGGCCTGCTATACTTTAAACAGCATGTACTTACTTTGGGCGACCACCCGACGTCGGTGATCGATCGATTCTTGCCATATTGCTCGTCGTAGAATGCACATACGCACTTGACCCGCCTGCCCTCTAGGTCGTCGCTACAATGACGGCACGGTTGAGCAACACACAGTAATACGACTATTTATTGGCTTACCCTTCATTTTCCGCACCAGTAGTGTAGTCCCGAACGTAGTCATAGTGATCGTTGAGTGCCCGCTGAATGATCTTCGTCGACTGCTCGACAAAGTCTAAGAACTCCGGCGCCGAAAAGATGCTCGTCTTCTCCTCCTCCGTCATCTCTGTTCGCAATGAGCAATGACAGCGTCGAATACAGATGGCGGGGACATGCCTTGGATCTCCTGCTCGATCTCCTTGTCGAGCTGCACGCTCTCCTGCTCCAGATCCTTTTCCCGCGCAGCGTGCTCTGCTTCTGAGGCCTCGCGCTCTCTCTGTGCGCGTTCATGCTCGTTATCAGACTCGTCCGACGACTCTGACTCGATCTCCATCGTCTGCACTTCCTTGTTGTAAATGACGCGCTCCTGTGTACCAACACATTAGATGAAGATACACAACAAACGAAAGCACAGACTCGCAGACCTTCTGCGGAAAATCGAACAGCTCCTGCTCGACGTCGATCATGTCGGGCACGATTCTTGGCGTCATCACTCTATACATCCACCCCACCTCAATGCACGCACACAATTATCGAAGGACACTACACACACCGGTCAACGACATGGTCCGTCCCGCCGTTCGCCGACTGCACGAACGTCGTACCCATGTTCAGTCTGTCCGAGCCGACATCGCTCTGCCTGCTCGCGCGGCCCGACGGCGAGAAGCCCGTTCCGGACGCAGAAGACGGGATGGGGATCGACGAGCGCGGGCGGTCGCCCAAGGGCGTACCTGGTATGGAAGAGATGGGCGACTCAAGGCTCGTGTCGCCACGCCCGATGTTGGTGCCGATGAGCGAGGTGACGAGGTCGTCGACATCGCGCCGTACGACGGAAGGGCCTGCGCTCTGTATGCAGATAAACGAGAATGTGAGCAGAGGGGTGAGATGGCAGAGTGGACACTCGCCTCTGTTGCACGCCGCTCGGCCTCTGCTTTCTGTCGTTCTGCGCGGGCCTTGCGCAGCTCTGCGAGCTTCGCCCGCTTTGCTTCGATTTCTGCCCGCCGTTTCTCAGACATCTTCGACGGGTCCCGACAGTAGCAGAGTAGATTGCACGAGCACTTGAGAGATAAAGCAGGAGTACTGGTGACAGAGACACGCAGAGCAGACGACGCGCTATGGACGCGCTGTTTGGCCGCGTGCGATGCCGATCACTTTGATCTCAAAGTTAAAGTACTCACTACCCATTCTAACTCCCACCGGTCCTCGCTGCTCCCATGTCGCTCAGCGCCCCCAGCCGCCGCGGTGGGCCCACCAAAGGCGGCGCACGGCGCAGCGAGAACAACAAAATCTACGCGCACCCTCTCCCAGTCATAGTCGAGCCCGCGCCGTCCTCGTACATCACACGCATCCTGGACTTCTTCGGTATCTCCAGCGCACGCGTGCTCAATCCGCACTGCACGGGTGTCTACGATCCCGACACGCGCTCCGTGTGGGTGACCGACCCGGGGGACGCGATCATTCTCTGGCGGAGGGGATTCTTTGGAAAGGGCGACTTGTCAAGGAGCGAGCCGTCCTGGCAGAAGAGGCAGATCGGCGCGAGGAAGGCTGCTGCTGGCAAATGTACGTGCTTCTCGCATAATAACGTTATACGTGGAATGTAAAGATAGAGTCTCATGCAGATATGACCGCTGAAGAGATCAGAGAAAAACGCAGAGCGGAGCGCCAACAGTTCAAGCTCGATCGCGCTGCCGCCATGGCACAGGCATCTGCAGAGGCAGAAGCCGCGTTCGCTGAAGGCCGCGAAGCCAATATCACCACCGTCATTCCCTCCGGCGCGACGTGGAAACCACAGCAGTCTGTTACAGGAGAAGCTCCGAGCCCATCACCCTCTCCAATACCAGAACAAGAACCAGTCGACGAGGCAGAGGAAGAGCCTATCTCTGACCTCGAGCACCTCCAGCTTACGCTTCAAGAAGCCTTCTTCCTCGCATGGACACTCGACTGCCTCACCATACTCGACCCTACAACGGTAGCTACTCCTCATCCTTCCACCTCACATACACAGTGTTGACATTCCCCGAGTACAGTCCGAGCCCATGATCCTCGAGCAGATTTGGCAGGTCTTCCAGAGTGCGCATCACATCCGGCAGGTGCCCCCAGACGTCTATGCCAGGAGGTTCGACAACCCATTCCTCGTGCACTACGCCGCATACCACTATTACCGCTCACTCGGCTGGGTGATCAAGGGTGGCATCAAGTTCTGCGTCGACTTTCTGCTGTACAAACGCGGACCTGTATTCCATCATGCCGAGTACGCACGCTGCACCGAACGCTCGCACAATGATTGTACTGAAATGCGGATTCGGACAGGTTCGCAGTCATTGTGCTTCCCGTGTACGAAGACCCTGCAGATCAGGAATCGTCCCCATTCGATCTTGCCAACTCGGCTCCCTTCTCCTGGACCTGGCTCAGCACCATCAACCGCGTCAATTCCCAAGTGCAGAAGGTCTCTACACCCGATCCCATCTTAATGCTTGTTGACTGACTTGACCATGACAGACCCTCATCCTAACCTACGTAACAATCCCCGCACGCTCGCGGATCTCACCCGAGCTCCTCTCCTCGCCAACATGCCTCGAACAATACTCTGTCAGAGACGTGGTGCTGCGACGGTTTATTCCAGCACGCATGCGAGATTGAGACTCGCACCTGATACAGCATTATGCAAGAATATATTCCGCTAGTTACAGTTCCAAGACGCAAAACTTGCTAGTGAGTACTACCCAGCGTGCACCGCCGCACAGCCCCTCCTCCAAGAAGGATTGGAAAATGCCTACCAAACTCCCACGTGTGCATTATATCGAAGACGGGACGGGGGAGAAGATCCGGAGGGACGGAGAGAAGGAAGAAGGGAGGAATAGACAGGGATTCTGTTGTGCGATAGCGAATGCAGACCGAGTAAATGCGTACATGTTGTGGTACCTGTTCTTCGGACAGACTTGCGCTTGAGGAATCCGCGGGAAATAGTGTGTAACGGATTGTCGACTGCGATGATATGAGCATAAGATATGTGGTGACATGGGAGAATGGGCAAAGCGACGAGCGATGCAATGACGACAGCAAATGGATGAAGGATCGTCGGCAGGCGCACATGTTCACTATACAGCGCCTTTGATTTGAACCCTGCGATATTTCTCCTCGAAGACTTGTGCTAGCGGAGCTTGTGCCGGTTTGCAATTGAGTACCTTCTGTGTGTCTGGCTCGTTTGGGTTCTGGAAGAAGCCTGCTCCGTGCTCTATCAAAAAATCCCTGGCCTGCGCGAGCGTCTCGAACGCCAGTTCATTCTGGATGAAGGGAAGCGGTAACGTCAGGTATCTGCGATGCAAATGTCAACACCGTACTGATATAGTAGAAGCCCGAGAGACTAACGCTTTGGTCATAACCATCAGCGCACGCATCCGTTCCCGATCAATGAAGTGGTCCATGATGTATGCGCCCATGTTCGGCGCGTTCAGGTACAAGTCAAACAGCGAATGATAATTGCCCATCGCTAGAGCCCGTGACACATCAAGTGCGTGGCGCACTGCCGTGTCGGATTTCTGCCTGTCCGTTAGCTGACCTACGTATAGATTTAGTTCTGCAAGGTGATGATGATGAGTATTTAGAGTATACATGACAACGCGCCTAAGGACATACCGCTCTTATTCCGCCCGTGGAGTAGCATGAGAATTCGATATGCAGTAAATTCTTCAACTTTTCCTGGAATGCCGAGTTCGTAGAGATTCCGTAACATAGCTTGGCATTGGTTATACTCAACCATATCGCCCTGCAATGACGCATGAAATGCACGGCAGCACACCGCACTCATAACACGTACTACTTCCAATGCCATACGAGCATGTATTTCATACACCGTAACGGTGAACTCGTTCTTGATGCGTTGCACCTACATGACGCACATTTAGAGCACCGAAGTCAGGCGTTCTGGCGCGCTTGAAAAGGGCGACGCACGGTCAGGTCCTGCCGCAGACTCTTGAATTGGCTGCAAATCCAGCTGTAATTGGCTTTTTCTCGCCACCGCCTCTTCAGCTGGTTGAGCGTTTCTTGCAGGATGTGGTATGGGCGAATTTGCTCTGGTTTGGGTTCCTGGACAAGGACAAATCAATGTGCAGGACAGAACGCAGATCAAGTGAAACTCGCTGAAGTCAAGCGCAGGTAGTCCTTGAAGATCTCTTGTGACGTTCCGACGATTGTGTGTTTGTCCCAGTTCGGCACGCTCTGCGCACATCCTCTATCTTCAAAACATGAGCGAGCAACAGCATCGGAAGCACGCACCGGATTCGCTTCTGGATCATCGGCATTATACATAGGAGTACTGACGCGTGACGTGAAGACACTAGAGTAGGAAGAGGGTGCAAGACCTGAGTGGGCACTCAAGCCCTTCCGACGTTCTATCTCATGTTCTCGCTGGAATCGTGCAGCTCTGCGGTTGAGAGCGGTAACGTCATTTGGGTCGAGAGAACTTGGAGCTGCATTCTTCAATATGGACGTCTTCTTGAACTTCTTGCCGCTCGACAAGGGAGAGCCGTCATTCCTTTGTGCCATGCCATCAGAACTGCCGATGGAAGACTGTAGGCATGCCCACTGACTTTCGCTTGAGGTTGAAATTCGTAGTGAACGTCGGCGGAGGTTTTGGCAGCAAGCTCGATGGGTTTGTAGCCATTATTCACACATCGAAAGCGAGCAAGGATATGCACACCTTTGCAGTTGTACGCCCGCCCAGTCCGTAGTCCACAAGGTCTTGTGGCTAAAAGCATCAGCTATTACCTGTTTTAGTTCCGCCGATGCCTCTGCGCGGTTCGTGTCGGTCATCTGTCCGAGACATTTTGCAACCCAGTCCCTGCAGGCGAGCGTGAGACAAGGCAGACCAAGCAGAGATGCGAGTGGGGGGTCGCACTTGAGCGGTTGAGGCCATGTTTCCGATGACATTCTGGTAGGAGTTGAGGGAGTATTGAGTGTTGAAGTGACCTGAGTACGAGTGTCCGGGAAGATCAGGCCGCAGTCTGAACGTGCAGGAAGAGAACGTGCAGGCACAGAGTGAGGACTTGACCGTAGGGAGCGGAGTCGGTATAATATGGCGGTGGCTGAGAGTAACGTGTGATTCTCACGGCCGCCGAGGTGCTCACATGAATGCCAACAGTGCGCCCAACTGAATTCTGGTTTGTCAGGTCGCAAAGGCCCGAGTCGATAAATACACGTCCGCTGGTTCCCTCGCTTTCAGAATAACACTCGCACCCTCAGTACAGGCCAAGCTACAACTCTCAGTTATTGAGAATACTATTCATGGAGTCAAAATTCCCGATTGAGTCATGCACGCCCGCTCTACTCTAGTGCGCCGACTTGTCCGCAGGCGGATTGTAGACTGGTGGGAACATCTTAGGTGAGTTCTCATACGCGCCAAAGGAGCATGCAAGACCTACAAAGTTTCCTGCTCTTGATCACAGACCACTTGAAGCGCTTGACGTACAAGCTGATAGCGGTGAGTGCTGAGAAGATAATAATGGCCTTGAGACCAATCTGCTTCCGCTCATCGTGCTCCGGCTCCGCGGCCCAGTTCAGGAACGTAACCACATCTTTTGCCATCTGAGAAGTCGTAGCAGGAGTGCCTAGCATCGCATGACGCATCCCGGGTCAGTGACGTCGATGCAAAATCGGTCGTCCGTCTCACCGTCGTCGTACTCGACCACACCGTCAAACAGGTTACGCGCCATAGAGATGGCATTGCCAGGGAAGTACGGATTGTAATTCATGCCGTCTCGAATCTCGAAGCCGGCCGGAGGGTCCCTGTAGCCGGTAAGCAGGGAAAAGATGTAGTCCTGCAAGACCGATCAGCAACCTCACTTGAGAACGAAGAGAAACTAAGCCTTACGCAACCGCCATGGCGCGCCTTGACTATCAAGCTCAAGTCCGGTGGCAAAGCACCGCCGTTTGAAGCACGAGCAGCCTCCTCGTTCGGGTAAGGGGGAGCAAGATAGTCAGACAGCTTTCCGGGCCTTTTGAACATCTCTCCCTGGTCATCTGGGCCATCTTCATACTCAACCTCCTCAGCCATGGCCTTCACCTCATCCACATTATGGGAGACGCCAACAAGGTTACGCCAGGCGATACGGTCCAGCGAGTGGCACGCTGCGCAGACTTCTCGGTACACCTGGTATCCGCGACGTATGCTGCGAGTAGATGACTGGTGAGTGCGCCCGCCCGGTGTCGGCTGAATGCGGAGACAGCGCTAACCTCGCATGGTCGAAACTATCCAGGAAGCCGTTATGAGACCAGGGATAGTGGGGCGGGTGAAGGCCCTCATCAGCGAGGGAGCTGGCGTGCACTTCGCCAATAAAGGGCAGGTGGCCGTACAGGCTGGTGTACCACGCGATGGAACCGACGGTAAGGAGCGTCGCAGAGGCCAATGTCGCGCGCGAGTTCATGAAGGACTGAGAAACGCGTTACACTTCTGTATGCTTCCGTTCTAAATGTTCCGTACATACCTCAAATGCAGAGGAGGCATTTGAACTCGTAGAAGCAAAACGGACGCGCTATGAGACGTGACGTTCAGTCCCGCGTTCATCCCGAAGGGCAGTGGGGGGTCTATCATGTACTCACCGCGGAAAAGCGAGCACCGGAGGAGAAGGCCGTTGCATGGGATCTTGCGAAGGGCCCGACGCTCTTCAGCGCACCCGCAGGCAGCCTGGATAGCATTTTGACGGAGGACGGTCAATGACGGGATTTTGAAACTGGGATGGCCCTCAGCGAGGAGGTGACGGTATGAGTGACAGTCACGTCACACGCGGGCGAACACGCTACCGTCGCCGACTCACTCCGACCAGTCAGCGCACGTCGATTTAGTGATGCTTTTTTTGCCCCAATTTTGACGCCGGGTCCTGTGTCGACGAGCGGAGAGCGAGCCAGGCTTTCGGACTTTGTAATCTAATGTAATCTTTCCTTTGTAGCAAGCCGGGGCTTCAAAACCAGCTTCACTGGCACTTTTTCAACGCCATCAACTGATCATCAATGATCTGTGATGGCTCGACAAGGATACCCAGCAAGTGTTCATATCAACAATGAAAATATATAGGCCCTATTAGAGCCATGAACATGAAAGGGACACTTAACAGTGCTCTGAGCCTATTTAATTGTTCAAATGGTGTAGCTAGAGACATAGTCACGGGAAAAGAACCCAAGCTAACTTAGTGCAGAACCGAGATGTGCGAAGGGTTCATTCAATTGTTGCGTTACTTGATTGCATCTCGAGGGGACGCCGACGCGTCAACGCGTCCCCACACGTCACGTTGGAGCGGGGTTCAAATTTCTGCGTAGCTATGCTTACCCGTGAAGGAGAGTGTTGCCTACATACCTCACAAGGCGGCCCTTAGGCCTTAGGCCGTAGGGTTCGCTTCGATAAGGACCTATTGAAACCAGACGTCAGACAAGGATATCAGGAGTCTACGGAGGTTCGAAGGAATGGTCAAGTCTGCCCACGGGAGACTACTCGAAAACGTGGCACGCGATTCATCCAGTATGCCTGCCATAGAGCGTATATTATAGGTGCTGTAAGTTCACACATACATATACGAAGATCGAGAGGGAGAGAAAAGTCCTGGTGTACACAATACGGCCCAGAGCGATATATGGAAGCATAAGGGTATGAGGGCAGGACGACCAATCAATGGTATGCAATAGAGAACATGTGTGTGGAAGGCCGTGGAAGTCATCAGAAGAGACAGTCGCAGCACATCTCTGCAGCGTGGATGTGAGATCAGATATGAAGCGAGGGCACGCATATAACAGCACGAGGACGCACCTTCTGCACAACAACACAAACATGCTCCCGCTAGACATGCCATACAGTCACCACCTCCTCCTCCCTTTTGCTGCTGCCCGGGCTGTTGTCTGTATCGCCACGAACGTGAGCAGAGCGTCACAAGAGCAGGGCCCACTGCGATAACAACTTACACATAGACCGTCTGAGGTGGTGGCTGAGGCTGATAGCCCTGGCCACCGTAGGGCTGACCTCCGTACGCTTGCGGAGGCTGCTGTGGGTAGTAACCACCCTGGGGAGGGCCACCTAGGATCGCCGTCGTCAGATGTTGCAAAACCTCGGGAACGCCGTCGAAAGCTCACCCTGCGGGGGGTAATACTGCTGCTGGCCACCTTGGTAGTAATCTCGGTTCGACATCGTGGTCAGTGATGAAGACGTAAACAATGAGCCGACACAGGAGCAGGAGAGGGAGGGTTGGAAACGGGGACGCCGGCGTTATATGAGAAAGGGCTCGGGCGCTCTCACGCTCGCCTGCGGCGTGGCCACGTGCGACGCCGAACAAGGCGACGTCCTGCACCGCCGACTCTGCACTGCCCGCAGCCCTCGCCGTCTCGCTGTGCTGTGTGCTCGTTGCACAGCCTCCCCTCTAGCCATTCGGGCTGCGTTTGCGGGGTACTCGGACGAAACTCGTGTGCACTGCACACATTGCTTACGCTCACATTCCTGGCGCTCCGCTTACGTAGCGGTTACCAGCCGCCGCTTCCATGCCCCACAGCCATCATTCACACTCTGGTCAATTCTGCAAGCATGCATCCGGCACACTTGGGGAGGTCGTCCTGGAAGCCATCAAACAGGGTTTCGACGTGTATGGTCTGACCGAACACGCACCCCGATATCGTGTGGAAGATCTATATCCGGAAGAGGTAAATGTCTCTGCGTGCCGCAGCTGTATCCTGGCGTCTCTGCTCGCACGATGTCTAATCATGTTGCGAAGGAAGGACTGGCGTTAGATGTGCTGCGAACCCAATTTGATCAATTCTTGGATGAGGCGCATCGCCTGAAGGAGACTTATGCTGGACGGATCAATCTGTTTGTGGGCCTCGAGACCGAGTTCATAACAGAGGTCGATATCACGAACCTGGAGGTTACCCTGAAGAGACACGAGGGGCGGATCGAATACCTTGTTGGCTCAATCCATCATGCCAATGGCATCCCGATCGATTTCGACGAGCCAACGTTCCAGAAGTGTCTTGCCAGCTTTGGGGGAGGAACATCGTCCAGCGCCAGTGCCAGCGCAGCCCACAAGCAGATGGAGGCGTATCTGTGCTCGTACTTTGATGCACAGTACGAAGTCCTCCAGCGGCTACACCCTGAAGTTATCGGCCATATTGACTTATGCCGGCTGTACAACCCCTCGCTTAGGCTCGCTGATTATCCGCGCGCTTGGGAGAAGCTGGAGAGGAATATCCGCTATGCGATAGAGTACGATGCGCTGTTCGAATTAAACGCCGCTGCACTGCGTAAGAAGTGGGATACATCGTATCCGGGAGAAGATGTTGCACAGGTTTGTCTACTCATATCTGTGACAGCCGCCTTGAACTCACTGCCGAGTGTTACAGCTGATCATGAAACACAGTGGGCGGTTCGCGTTATCCGACGACAGTCACGGCCCGCATGCCGTCGGCCTCGACTATGACCGGATGGCTGGATATGCTCAACGTATCGGCATCAATGAGCTCTGGACATTGGAGAGGAAAGAACGTCGAAACGCAGGCGGAAGGTACCTTCATCCAGTCAAAGTGGAGGGCGACTGCTGGAAACATGTTTTCTGGGAAAGGAGAGGTTCCCAGTAGGCGTGGCTGTTTGTGTGCTAACCGGCGTTATCTTCGTTCTTCGTTGCTTGGTTTCCGTTGTAACACAGAATACAATCAGATACAATCCTTTGTATGAGCACTATTATCTGTGGCTTGGCGCTGTATTAAGGCACGGTTGTGTTATCTCACGCGCTGAGCTGTATGTGGCGGACGATCACGATCAACGTGCGGCTATCATATCTGCTTCGACCAGCGATGGATAGCAGCTGTTCATCTCGCACTGACTCGAGCTGTGCCCACCCATCACGATGAACTTTGGACAGCCTCTGAATGCTGAACAGACCGCTGCATACCTCCGCACGCTCCCTGCGATCCGTGAGCGATGCAGCCGCGTGCATGCACTCGCTCAGCAAGGCAAGCTGGAGTACTTCACGTACCACCAAGAGAAGGAGGCAGACGTGGCTGCGTTCTGCATCGAGATCATGAAAGTACGCTCGAGTGACTAACGATCAATCTCACGCACTGCCAGTGATGGGGCGTATGCTGAATCATGATGCATCATGTAGCGCGACTATGGGACCAACTTCGCTAGCGTGAGTACGCGCCTCGCATCACATCAAGCATTTGCGTAGCACGATCACAACATCATATGTCCCCTTTCAGATACCTCCTCATGGACGATGGCGCCACCTCGATGCAGGTCGCCCCCGTGTCGAGCCCCTCATCGCGCAGTGGAAGGCGGTGCCCAGCCCGCCCGACGAGAAGGAGATCACCAGGCGGCTGCTCGATCTCTTCCTTGTCTCCGTGCTGCTCGATGCGGGTGCAGGAAACACCTGGACGTACCACGAGAAGGAGTCCGACATGAATTTCATGCGCTCTGAGGGCCTCGGCGTCGCCAGCATCAAGATGTTCGAGGAGGGGTTCTTCTCGGGCGATAGCAGCAACCCTCACAGAGTGGATGGTGAGGCTGTTTAATCGCCAACTCTGCACGCCTCTAATATTCATTTGGCGTCCTATGTGTATGCGCCTCACAGCGGTGGGTCTAGCACGTATCACGCCTGAGAGGACTGCAGTAGCGATGCAAGTCAGCGGGTCTAACCCGATGGTGGGCATCGAGGGCCGCACGTCTCTGCTCGTCAACTTGAGCAATGCCCTCAAGGCCAACCCGACCTACTTCGGGCCCGACGCCAGGCCCGGCAACCTCGTCGGTGAGCCCTTCCAGTACCACACCCTCATCTATACAATCCTAACTTCCTTCGTTGCGTCCTCGCAGGCTTCCTCCAATCCGAGTCCCTGCCCTCGCCCTCCGGCGGACGCCGCGTGCACATCTTCTCCCTCTGGACTGCGCTCATCGAGGGTCTCGCGCCCATCTGGCCCGCAACGCGCACCACACTCGGCGGCGTTCCCTTGGGCGACGTCTGGCCATGCCACGCGCTCAAAGCCAGCGCCGTGAACGAGGGCGACGATCTTGTGCCATTCCACAAGCTCACCGGCTGGATCACTTACAGCCTCGTCGAGCCAATCCAGAAGGTCCTCGGATGGAAAGTCGAGGGCATGGAGTTCATGACAGGGCTACCGGAGTACCGAAACGGTCGGTCGTAGTCCTATGTTGTATGGCTAGACGCTCAATTGTTGGTTTCGTGCAGGAGGGCTGTTGGTCGACTTCGGCGTCCTGCAGCTGAAGCCGGATGCCATCCCCACCTCTTTCTATCCCAACCCCAGCTCCGGGATCCCCAGGTTGCCTCCTTCGCACCCTGCCATCGTCGAATGGCGTGCCATGACTGTCATCGAGCTGTAAGCAACACGTCCTTTCTACATAGCGCAGCAAATGCTGACGCGTCACTTTTGTTCACAGCGACCGCATAGCCGATGCCATCCGCAAGAATCTCGGCTTGACCGCGGCGCAGTTGACGCTGGCGCAGGTGCTCGAGAGCGCGACATGGAAGGGCGGACGGGAGATCGCGAAGCAGAAGCGTCCGGCGACGGGTGGGCCACCCATCGACATCGAGAGCGATGGGACTGTCTTCTGAGTCTGAATGAGCTGGGTTTGCCCATCTCTGTGCGAAAAAAGATCTGACTGCGTTAGACGAAGACGAAAGAGCAACATGTCAATGTACTGAAACAATAAGATGAACTATATACATCGTAGCACATGAGAAGTTTGGAGAATGCCATGACGGCTATACAGTGATAGTCCACTTCCATGCCGCAGGATGGTTCTATGTACTCGAGAAGTGCCGCGCGTGCGCGGCGGATCCTTGCTCGGAGGAACGCGCAAGTTGAGCGGGGGATGACATTTGTTTCGTCTCTAATATATCAATTTTTGGTTAGATATGTATGTGTGGCGGCCCGAGAAGGGTCGCTTTGTATCGAGTGAGTGGAGGTTCATACAGCGAATGACGGTGGATTTTATATGTCTGTCAGGCAGGTGTCGGTGAGATAAAAGTTGAATTCGCCTGCGGATAATTTACATACAAGTGATTTCTAGTCAATGTGAAGCGCAACATGCCTTTCCTTGCCTGAGTCTGCATCTCGACTCGCTGTTTGGGGGTGAGGACACAGTGACGCCCGCCGCATTGCGAGCATGCATTCTTACACTTGGAGTCACGCGCAGTGTGGCCAAACCGCCAGCGTGCACTGCAGGAGGCAAGACTTGTCATCCTAGCGACGGGCACGGACACGGCCTCCCATTAGGAACAGGTCTGCCTTAAGGATTCCCTTCATGACGGAGCCGTCGGGATCCTCGAAACCGAGAGACACAGTGCTATGTGCCTGGTCTGCCATATCATCAGGGCGCCGGAGCCAGCGTGGCCCATATGCGAGCGGGAGCTTCGTGAAGGAGGGGTTCAGACGAAGAGAGGCGAGAAGGGTGGCCTCATCAAAGAGGGGTTCTGTCGGGGATGGGCACGTCGGAACAAACCCGAGGGTCATCTTGGACCAAGCGACATCAGCAGAAACAATGTTGTGCTCCGGAACTCCCAGAGCAGATTGGATGGTAGGAAGGTGGCTCGCGATGTCCACCCGCGGGGTGGTAGCCGTGAATGTAATGACCAGATTGCCGGTGAGGGTACGCTCGATGGCAAGGACGTGTACAGTGGCGGAAGTAGGGACAGCAGCAAGGCGAGAGCAAAGCTGGCGCACGAGCACGAGGGGGTCCGTTGCTGTAAGTTTAGCAGGGGGTTTGTCCACAAAGCGGGCGATCCAGCGAGCAGGGGCAACAGGTCCGCGTGCAGACGGCTTCGTTGGGATGGCAGACCCAGGGGCAGCCCTAGCAGTGGCGGCACATCAGGAAAACTCAAATCCGGCTTATGATGCTTCTATCCGCTTGCTGTCACCAAAAAAAGACAATAAGTCCTAGAAAGCCTCAGGACCTCCTTATATTGAACTTTTCTCTGGCTTGAGAGCTCCTTATCGCGCGCTTATTGGCTTGTACAGGCCAAAACCAGCGAGAACAAGTCAAAAAGGAGGTTCTCGAGCCACAAGCCGAGTTGAGTTTTCCTGATGCAGCCGTGGCATATGATGCAGTAGGCGGAGGAGCCTGGGCTCAGGAAGTTGCTTGAGCAGGGGTGCTACGCGGGCAGGTGTTAGGATTGGAACGGAACTCCTTTGCCTTCTCCTCGAGTATGTGTTAGGATTGGAACGGGACTCCTTTGCCTTCTCCTCAAGAGAGGCTAGGCGTCGGTCGACGCGCTGGACGAAAGGCTCCATAGCAGCAGTGACTGCAGCAGTGATCGCAGCAGCGCCGGAGGATATGGGCTGTGGGGCGAAAGAGGGTGGGTCGGCATACTCGAGGAGCCAGTTGGCCCCAACGTCACGATGAGTGGACGTGATGCGTTCACGCACGCGGTGGACTAGGTTGGCATTACCCACATAGGGGCAGTCCTTCACAGAGGCAGTGATCTGCTGGATGGCATTGAGGATATGCTCGACAGTGGTCGCCCAGCGTGTAGTCGCGGGAGTTGCCCTGAGGCCTTCGTCGTCACCGAGGTCGTTGACTGCCTGCTCCACGGCGAGGCTGATACCGGCCAGTGCTGTGGCAAATGTATTGCGGATGGCTTCATCGATTTCTTTCTCACCGAACTGTTCCCCCCGGGTCGGAGTAATCCTCCCCGCTGAGGCAGGTATTCGTCCATGTCTGAATCCTTGTGAAAGTCACTGGGTTCGAGCTGCGAGAGCGACGGCGCAATCACAGAATTAGACGTTGGTGGTTCTATCACAAAAAGAGTTGCGTACTTGCCCTCGTTGACTGTACCATCTGAGTATGCAGCCGACTTCCCAGGGTTGTCACCCTGTGAGGCCAAGGCCAGTTCGTCATCCGGGAGTCAGTGCAGTGAGCATAGCAGCTAGGTATTGTGGCCAGTGAGAGCGTCGACATGAGTGCACATACACACTCTCACTTTTGGACAGCAGGACAGAACAATACTACATGGAGTGAAAAGGGCAGGATGGAATTAAGCTGGGGTGGAGACAGATTGCCAATCCAGCTATGCATCAGCTGCAGCCGATTTCCCAGGGTCCTCACCCGGAAAGTCCAAGGCAATTTCATCATCCGGGAGTCGGTGCAGCGTGCATGCTGGAGGGTGTAGCAGCTGGATGTCGTGGCGAGTGAGAGTGTCGATGTGTGTGACACTGCAGACATGAAAGCATTTGCGACCGTTACTTAATGACACGAAATGGTAATTGACTGCCTGTTTGGGAAATAAAGTTGCTTAATTAGGGCATAGTGTTGCATAGGTCACACTTTAGAACACATTTTCAGTGCATTTGCAGCGGGAATAAATGCCTTCATGCCTGCAGTGTGAAGACGTGACAAGATCCACTTACATATATAATCACCTATTTGGAAAGAGAATGCTAAGTTAAGTATTTTTTTCATCTCAGTGACAGGCACCAGTGAACCAAATGTTGCTCTCTGAGCAAGGTACTTTACTATGTTTTGGACATGAAAGAAGCTCTGCAGTAAAGACATAACTTGTATTGATGCTAATCAACATTGCAGATAGACATGAGACTGATTCACATTATTTAATTTAATGCCAATAAATTATAAGTAATCACCTTTTTGATGCATAGAGTTGCCAGATTAGGGCATATTATTACAAGAGTCCATTATTAGAACACATTCACAAAGCAATGGGAAGAAATGCCTTTGTGTGTGCAGTGCAAGTATCATATACATCATATTCATGACATGTTGACATAATGCCTCCCATTGCATGTCAGGGCTGAATTTTAACCAGGAGAGATGTGGCTGAGGGACCAGGTTCTGCCCAAATTCTGTTACAGTTGTCAAGAAAAGATATTTTAAACACCTTGAATACTTTCAATTATTGATTGCTTCACCCAGGATGGAGTTCAAGAAGAAGCAGACAAGGATGAATGATCAAAGCCAACCCCCCCAAAAACATAAAGAATAAAAATAACAGTAATAAAAATATGAATATGTGGCACAATGTTTATTCTCTATCTATAATCTATGTACCTGAACTCAGTGCAATTGAGTGTTTATGTTTCCATTGCTTTCAAGTGTGCTATTCATATTATACTGATCCTCATGGTATCTACCCATAGTCCACAATCACTTGCATTAATGTGTCACAGTATTAAGTGACACCTTTCTTTTTGCACCATTAAAAGTCCTCATTTGAGTGGTTATTCGGACACCAACCTTCATATTGGTCTCACAAAGTGGATACTTAGACAAACAGCACAATACCACCACATATATTGCAGATACGACTGTGTCTACCACATGACCACCAAGCACCCATGATTCAGCCACCCAGTCACGTGACACTGGCCACTTGCCCTATTTGGAAGTTATCAGGCATTGGTCATGTGACACCAGGCCACTTGCCCAGAAAGGAACCCATTGGACCATCAAGCTAGCAAGCACCCAATTCGCCACTCAAAATAGTGGCACTGCGTCTGCATGCCCGGATCTGAATGATCGGTGGATAAGCCCAACAAGTAGTTTTGAATGTCTTGAGAGCGATAGAGTAAAAATACAAAGATCAATAGTTCGCAATATACAGAAGATAGAGTATAAACAGAATATATATTTGGTCGTGATACAGAGAGGAGAAAGGATGAGATACAATAGGAATAGAGAGTGTGTATGTAATATTTGTTCAGATTGTTCTGAAGTGGGAAGGTAAAGCAATGAATGAAGAACATAGAGTGAATCAAATGCAGACGTTGTCCTCTATTCCAACTTGGTTTTTTTTTATCATCGGCTCAGGTCCCTTGATGAGTTTGGTGATGGTGAGTAGTTCAAGTTGAGCACGCCAATGTTTGCACCCATCCTTGTAGACTGCATCACTGTTTGCGTCGCATTTGAAGTGTGTGACAGTACACTTTAACATGACCAGGTGAATTCACCCGTCGTTTGTGCACAACAGTCTCGACATTCATGACACCTAAGCACGCACACAATGGCATCCAGTGTTCGGCATGAACACCAAAGACTGAGATTATGCAGATGCAACAACGGCACCAGTGAACGGTAAGGCAAATGATCAGCGAGAAAGGAAACAGCAAGGGTACAGCACCACCAATCGAGGCTAGGTGGATGTGATGAAATGTGCTCCTCGATGAAAGTGTCGCAGTACAGAAAACGAGCATCGAGTGCAAAAATGACTGGAACAGAAGGAAGCTCACCAGCTTCAAGTACAGTGACCCACAAAACTGTTGATAAGATTGCTCACTTCGACTTGTATAGTAAATATCTCCTCAACCAATGAGTCAACTACATTGTATAAGGGCTCATTGGAAAGCGTATTATCATGGCTTTCTAACGCAGTTTTGGTCATATTTTTATCACATTTTGATCCCAAGGTATTTACTAATCTTTGAGGGTCACTCTTATCAACAGTTTTGTGGCACACACACAAGTTCTCAGAAAATTGTGATTCTTGATGTGTTGACAGGGTTCTTTGTGAGAATATTGATTGATGTTCATGTTTCAACATGAACAATGTACAAACAGCCATACACAACTCTTCACACTCAACCAACATCATGCCAAAAGCTGTTGCTACTGAAACTGTCAACCATGTCATCGCTTTGCTTCAGAATGGCAAATCTCTTCAAGAAATTGAAGCTTTGACTGGTCTACACTACTCGACCATCAGTAAACTATGCTCCACACACTGTCTCACCATTTCTAAGGCCAAAGGAGGATGATCTTCCCTTCTTTCTACTGCCAATCTTTGCTATGCTACTCGACTCATTGGGACTGGCAAGGCTACCACATCTTCTGCTGTGGCCAGAGCTCTTGGAGATGTTACTGGGAGGGTTGTCAATGCAGAGACAGTGCGAAGAGGGTTGAAGAAGGCAGGAATGAAGGCTGTAGTAAAGCGCAGAAGGCCTTTACTTGCTGCAAGGCATCGAAAGGAGAGGATGGACTTCGCTTTGGCTCACCCATATTGGACTGTGGAGGACTGGAGAAGGGTGGTATGGTCAGATGAGACAAAGATTAACAGGATGGGGTCAGATGGAAGGAAATGGGTGTGGAAGAAGCCAGGGGAGAGCCTCAGTGATAGGTTGGTGGAAGGGACCCAGAAGTTTAGAGGTGGATCCTTGATGATGTGGGGCTGTATGGGC
Source organism: Laetiporus sulphureus 93-53 (assembly GCF_001632365.1). NCBI lineage: Eukaryota > Fungi > Basidiomycota > Agaricomycetes > Polyporales > Laetiporaceae > Laetiporus > Laetiporus sulphureus. The sequence continues at coordinate 268,730 of NW_024468515.1, read as the reverse complement.
TGTGATGGTGTGGGGTATGCCTGTAAGATTGATGGCAGGATGGATGCAGACCTTTATGTCAGCATTCTGGAGGATGAGCTGCAGAATAGCCTGGAGGATTGGGGTAAAACTGTGGAGGATGTGGTGTTTCAGCAAGACAATGACCCCAAGCACACCAGCAAGAAGGCCAAGGATTGGTTCAAAGACCATGATTTCAACACTATGATATGGCCCTCTCAATCCCCAGATCTCAATCCCATAGAGCATTTGTGGGGTCATCTTAAAGGGAAGCTTGCAGAGTATCAGGAGCCACCAAAGGGAATTACTGAGTTGTGGGAAAGGGTGGAGAAGGAATGGGAGGCTATTGGGAAGGAAGTGTGTCAGAATCTGATTGAAAGTATGCCAAGGAGGGTGCATGCAGTGGTGAAGGCAAAGGGAGGCTATACCAAGTACTGAAAGTACAAGTTTTGTAGAACCTGGATATGTGCCACAAAACTGTTGATAAGAGTGACCCTCAAAGATTAGTAAATACCTTGGGATCAAAATGTGATAAAAATATGACCAAAACTGCATTAGAAAGCCATGATAATACGCTTTCCAATGAGCCCTTATACAATGTAGTTGACCCATTGGTTGAGGAGATATTTACTATACAAGTCGAAGTGAGCAATCTTATCAACAGTTTTGTGGGTCACTGTACATTGCGACGCTGAACGGCGCTACCACCAAACGGATGACAACCACGATCGAAAGCAGCATACATGCATGTGAGACGTCGGCTCTTCATATACAGTAAACTGCTGGTGGGCCAAACGGCTTAGCAGAAGACTGCAAACTGTGGATGATACAATTGGTACATAGAGAATGGTGACAGCGTGCACAATGAGGTTGCAAGTGAATGAGCATGCAATCTGACAATTTGCACAGCTGGAATGCTCCGAAGGACCTGCAGACTGCAACTGGAAAAGCAGTGATCACAACAGTACTATCGATACAACAGAGGCAGGAACAGAGGCATGGCATGCACGACTCACAGGAGAGCGCATCAGGCAATGATGTAAGCCCCTCCTGTCCAACGGGGTTACTGATTATATAAGCATCCACCATGTAAGAGTCAGTAAAAATCCAAATGACTTAGGTTATTTGGAACCACTTTGCTGCCTAGCCAATAGGCAGGCATCACAAAGGATCCCCCTACCAACTGGCATATAGTATAGCCAGGTACAGGATAGGCTGGATCTTCTCACAGCCTTATCCAGATGAAGACTAATCGTCTCACTCATTGTTTTGAGTTTGGACAGATCCTCTCATCCGATGTTGCAACTGTTGTGATGTGCCCTGTTGGCCATCACCCATTGGCCCCTCAACAGTGGGCCCACTTACATGCAATTGTCTCATTGGATTAGATAGGATTACCTCGGCGTATCCACGGCCTTTGTAGATAGTTGCCATAACGAATACAAAACCATTACCGATTTTGGCTATATGTTCACATGTAGGTATCCGAGGTCTCACAGTAGCACAGTGCCAGGGGCCCTGCCCTACGTGTATATAAGTATCTATGAGGAAGCTGGGTATCCCCAGTTTCATTCATCTATTTCATGCGGCTTTACAAGCCATCAACCCATCTTTGTGTGATATAAGGCTAAGGGCCCTTTGAGCCCCTTTTTGCAGGCTGCATGTCACTGCATGCCTTTTTGGCCTGACCCTTTGTGGCAGACCCTTATTTTGGTATTTATGCAGGTCACTGAACACAGCTAGCACCTTGCAGCCATTTCCTTGCCTTTTGGCAGGATCTATGATGCACCGTGACATAATGTCGGCGGGGGCAGACTTCACATTTGCAAAGCAGTATCACCTGGACATTTCATGCCACTTATGACGATCGAGACAATCGATCATGGCTCTTACTGCGCGTTGACATCGCACCGAAACAAAGGCGGGCGTGTCAGCCACGCTGGGTAGAAACACCGTCGAATCTTCGACGGCCTATCATTGCATGAAGGGCAGAAAGTTGCCCGCTGAGACGGGTCTCTTACGAAGCAGACAGCAAATCCTACAGCAGTGATGGCGACATGCCCAGCACAGCCCTTGGGCCCATATTTATGTAGTCTGCCTTCGAAACAAAGTTCTTTCCCGCCGAGTCGCCGAATGATATCTACGGAGAGTGAAGCATTAGTCATTTGCCTTGCAAGTGAACCTCAACCACTGGTGTTGCAACGGAACACGCACTTTCGCAACAATGCTCGAGCCCAAGAAAGAGGCCAATCCATCACCCTTTTCTCTGTACTCAGCGAAGTAATCGGGTATCTTAAGCGTATGAATGCTGCGCGGCTGGACCTCATTACCCGACGGATCCAGACTGACGAGAAGGAATGATGAAAGGCGGCTTTGAAGTGCCGCCCCCAATCCTACGCGAGCTATTAGATTACCACCGCGTTTGCAGAGTTGCACTCAGCTCACCTTTGACGTGGTCCGTGATGTCGCCGGTCACGAACAGTCCCTGCCAGATGTATGCACGCTGATCGACCTCCGTCCTCGCGACCGCCTCTCCAACTGCTATATGCAAAGGGAGCTCAGGCACGTCCCTTCTATTAGCTGTCTGCCTTTCCTTGCCCTTCCGCTCCCTCAGTCCCGCGTCCCACAACGGCTCGCAGTATCGGTGCCGCTCCTTTCCGACTGTCACCGTCTTACCCCTCCATTTCACCTCGATCAGATCCTTTGCCTCGATCTCTCGTGCCCTCGCCTGCTCCGCCGCGCTAGCCTTTTCCCTTGCCGCCTTCTTCTTCATCCCGCTCTCGATCACGGCTTTCTCTTTTCCTGCGACAACGATAGCGGCGATGTTCAACTCGCCTGAGTTTGAACCGTCGAGATCGTCCTCGAGGGTGCCCCCTTCGCCCTCATGGAGGACCTTGATTTGGCCCTCGGCCCATAACTGGTCTGCAAGGCCCTCAAGCACAGACAGTTGTGCCTCCTCGCTTGGGTCTTTCCCCTCCTCCTGCAAGATCTCTTGTACTGCACCCATGACATTTTGATTGCCCCTCAGCACTCTTGTCAAATGTCTCCTACAATCATTCATGCCAACCCTCACTTGCATCCGCGCTCCCTGTACAATCAGCCCGTCAGATATTGGTGTGATGTCCGTCCATTCACGATCGATGTCGACCACCACGCCTGAAAGTTGGCCTGAGGCAGTTACGGCCGAGTAGAACTGGGCGAGTGGACGCTCCACGACGCCGAAACCGGCGACGTTGAAGCGCTCGAAGAACATCTGGCAGACGCGCTCGTATGTTGCGCGCGAGAGACCTGCAGGGAGGGACAGCAACACGGGCGACTCCATTTGTGATCGGCGAAGCGGTAGTCTAGTAAAGAAGACGTGTTTCCTAACCGAGCATCAGCAGATACCCTTGAAATTTACGGCTTGAGGCCATAATTTGTCTGCAGGTCAAAAGGAGACATGTGGTACTCACCAGAGCGCCTCTGCCTGCTCCCAATCGCTCACGTCTCCATCTGCAAACGGCCAGAAGATAGCCACGTCCTCGTTCCCTGCAAGAGCCTCATCCAACTGGACACCCACGAGGTAATCCGTCACTTTTGCATTAGCAATCACAGCCTTGGTTATGGATGGGTCGCCTTGCGCGATATCCCCGTTATCGTTCGCGTCTGAGGGAGCGAAGAAGGAGCGCGGAAGACCTACGCGTGCGAGAATATCCTAGGGAGTGATGCCCGTTCACATGAATGAAGAGATACAGCTTGTTCGTATGTACTCACGACTGAGGGGGTGCGAAGAAGATCGTGTAGCCCGAGACCGGCACGGATGGTCGTGCGGCCTGTGTCCAGGATGACTATGAAAGAGTCGCGGAACGTTCCACTGCTCATCTCGACAGTAAAGTCCGGCTTCAGTTCTTGGTTTCACCGGCCTGGTACACTCGGTGAGGAAAGACAGCTTTGTACTCCCGAGATAGAGGAAAGGGGACAGTTAGCAGTACTCGAAGACCACTCGAGAAGCGTGTGAGAGCTGGCCAAGGCAGATGGCGAGGAGGGTGGTCAAGACGGGCGATGGGATGGATGGACCAAGGATGGACGCGCATTGAAGTTAGGCAGAGTTAGGCTCAACGCGACGTGTTAGACGACACGGTCACTCGCCGGTTTAAATACGATTCATATACCGCTATCCCAACTAATGGAATCACGGTCGCCGCTCGGGCCTAATTACACGTTGTGGGCGAAATGAAAAGGACGGAAAGGATGCATGGGACGAAGAAAGAATAGGCGGAATGCAGTAGGTAATGGTAGTCACTACTCTTAAGTCGGAAGGTTGGCGGCAATAATGAGTAACTACGTAGCATGGTCCTACATGACAACATCGTTGTAGCCACTAGACTCTGCGGGGTGGTCGGTGGGAGGGGAGCTGAGGTCACTCGCCACTTTCCCTGCGATCGTATACTACCTTAAGCAGGCATAATCAGACAGCGGATCCGAACAAGCTGATATTCACGAATCGTACCACCTCTTGCATACATAACACTCACGTCGACTCGGGACACGAACGGAGACAGAACACGACCATGTTGCGATGCTACACACCCATCGACATCCCCGCCACCGGCGAGCAGCCCTTCACAGACTATTCTCGCTGGCGATTGCGCTCTTCTGAGGATGGTCGTCACACCTGGCACTATCTTGAATCGGACGACGATTGTAACGCCTGGGAGCAGACGGACATCGACAAGTACTGGCTCGGCATCCCGCTCAATCCCCCTGCGTTGCCACCACCCAAGAACGCGCTGGATGCTGCGCGCAATGGCTACACATTCTACAAGCATCTTCAAGCCAAAGACGGTCACTGGCCAGGCGAGTATGGCGGACCTATGTTCCTCATGCCAGGTCTCGTCATTGGCTCGTACGTGACAGGGATGGGCTTCACGGAGCCCGAGAGGCTCGAGATGATCCGCTATCTGCTCAATCGAGCAAATTCGCAAGATGGCGGGTGGGGGCTGTACGTTATTACACAAATTATATCCATTGTAGCTGTCATGTCATGACCGTGCAGGCACGTTGAGGGCCAGTCCACCGTATTTGGGACTGCAATGAACTACACCGTCATGCGCATTCTTGGTGTTTCTCCTGATCACCCAGCCCTTGTGAGAGCAAGAGCGACCCTTCACAAGCTTGGTGGCGCGACCGGTGTGCCATCTTGGGGAAAGTTCTGGCTTTCTGTTCTGAATGTGTATGATTGGGATGGAAACAATCCTATTCCTCCCGAGTTGTGGTCAGTATTCACTTTTGCAGAGAGTTCGGTTTGTATCTGAGAACGGCCAGGTTGCTTCCGGATGCTCTTCCCTTCCACCCTCACAGATGGTGGATTCATACCCGCAACGTTTACATACCCATGGCGTACCTATATGCTATCCGCTACAAAATGGAGGAGAATGATCTCATCCACTCTTTAAGACAGGTTTGTGCAGTAGTGCCTGTCTGATCGATGCACTGACATCCAGACAGGAGCTTTATACCCAAGATTACCACATGATTGACTGGCCGGCGCAGCGCAACAATATTTGCAAAGTAGACCTTTATGCGCCACACACCGCCCTCTTTGACTTCTTGTATTCCATCCTCACCGCCTACGAATACTGCGCGCTCCCTCCGCTCCGCAAAGCAGGCGTCGATAAATGCTACCGGCTGATAGTACAAGAGGATGAGAACACGGGCTACCAGACGCTCGGGCCAGTGTCCAAGATGATGAATCTCATCGTGCGCTATCATGTAGATGGTCCGGATAGCACCGCCTACAAGCTCCATCGCGACAAGCGTGCCGACTTCATGTGGATAGGACCGGAGGGCATGCGGATGTGCGGTACGAATGGCTCCCAACTGTGGGACATCGCTTTTATCACGCAGGCGCTTGTCGAAAGTGGTCTGGCGTTCGAGGAGGAAAATCAGGAAAGTCTCATCAAAGCGCTGGAGTGGCTCGATCAGTGCCAGATACGGGACAATCCCAAACACTTCCAGTCGGGCTATAGACATCCCACCAAGGGCGCCTGGCCGTTCAGTACAAAAACGCAAGGGTACATTGTCAGTGACTGTACGGGAGAGGGTCTGAAGGCGGTGTTGTATCTCCAGAAGCATATTGAGTAAGCGTTCCTTGTTTTACGCTGGGCCTCTTCTAATTTGAGATAGATCGACACCCAAGCTCGTCAGCGAACGGCGGCTCTGTGATGCTGTAGATCTCATTCTGGGCATGCAAAATGCCGACGGCGGCTTCGCGAGCTACGAGCTTATTCGCGGACCGCGATGGATGGAGTACTTAAACCCAGCGGAGGTCTTCGGTCCGTCGCGACCCACGGATCTGCTGCTGCTGCATCACTGAATTCACGTTACAGGTGCGATCATGATCGAACACAGCTATCCAGAATGTACGACTTCCTCTATCACCGCATTGTCTACCTTCCGCAAATATTACCCACATTATCGGGCCAACGACATACAGTACGTGGCTGTTACCACCCGTCAATCCTACTTCCATACGTGAACTGTGAGCGCTGACGCTGTGATAGGCGTGTGATAGACCGTGCGGTCAGGTACGTACATGATGCGCAGACGCCCGACGGTGGCTGGGTCGGCTCGTGGGGTATCTGCTTCACATATGCGGCTATGTTCGCGTGCGAGAGTCTCGCACTCGTAGGGGAGACCTATGCCACCAGTTCATATGCGCACAAAGGTTGCGAATTCCTTTTGAGCCATCAACGAGAGGACGGTGGCTGGGGCGAGAGTTATAAGGTAAATCGACTATTCAATGCAGGGAGAGTGACCTGACGAAAGTTATTCTGGACCACTTTAATCGACTGATTTACAGTCCTGCGAAACAAGTACATGGGTCGAACACGAGCAAACGCAAGTCGTCCAAACGTGCTGGGCGACACTCGCGCTCATCTACGCGCATTATCCTCGTGCGGAGCCGATCGAACGCGCTGTACACCTTGTCATGTCGAGACAGAAAGCCGTGAGTGGACATTCAATTACGTAACATCAGTACGTCGTCCTAATATGTAATTACTGACGCGTCAGGATGGCTCGTGGTCTCAAGAAGCGATGGAAGGAATTTTCAACAAGAGCGTAACTATTGCCTATCCAAACTTTAAATTTTCGTTCACTATCTGGATGCTTGGACGTGCTCATCGGTACCTGGAGGAACTTAGAAAAAGCAGATCTACATAGAACGTGCGCAGCTGTAGACCAGAGTGCGCGCGCCCAGAGATTCGCACCATTGTCGGACTTAGTATTTTTTGTATTTCTCGACTGCGAGCGTGTTTTGTTCGTTTAAGCAGTTCAGTGCAGAGTGATATTGTCCGGCGAGATCTGCATGTAGTGTGTATGCTATTCAATACATCATGCGATGAGCAACATACATAACTTGTGAAACAATGTAACGACGTGTGCAGACAATGCATGCGGCAAAATGTGCTTGCTTCAAAATGTACTAGTAAGATAATCCCTTGCCCAATCCTTGTAATCCTCTACTGCCCTTCTTCCTCTGCATCAGGCCACTCTCCTGTGCCGTTGATGAGTGCTGCCTCTTCCAGCCCATGGAACTTGGTGCAGAAAGCCCTGTAGCTAATGCTGACTGGAGGCTTTGTCCCCTCGACTCGAGATGAGAGGCCCATGCTGTATGGCCGAGATAGCTGCAGCCATGGCTGCTCTGATCTGGGCTGAAGGATCAGCTTGCCAGACAAATTGATTGCTTCCATGTCAGGGTTGGGAAGGTCACTGAATGGCTGAGCATCCTCCTCTTCCTCCAGCTCCTTCCGGCTCATCCTCCTTGACCCTCGGGTGAACTGAGACAACATCTCTGACCTCTGACCTCGAGGATGGCTGGCTTTGCTCATGGGCAAGGCTGTCACCATGTAGATGGGTGCATTGTTTGAGGGGAGTGGTGGCAGGTTGCGAAGCACTGGGCTAAATGGCCTGTATGTCGGCCTTAGCCTGCCAGTGATTTCTGCAATCGGTCTGCCAACCAGCTCCATGTGAATATCTTGAATGTGTGGTACGAGTGATAATCGGTGGCCACTGAAGGTGTGAGGGCAACCTGGTGACCATGGTTAATGTTGTACTGGTTGTTGTAGATCAGGCAGAGGACATACCAGAGATGGGGCAAATTAATGTAATACGAGACAGATGGCTGAGCTGGACATGCTCCCAAAGGTCAACAAAGGATGTGTGAATGCGACCAGCACATCTGTGGAAATGACAATCATATGTGCCCTACAGTGATTAAGTTATGTTACGTCTTTCACTGCTTATTGCACTAAGCCATGAAGCTTACTTTAGCCTGCTGGTTTCGACAGTGCATCTTGAGATGCTATATAAAATGATATTAGTGCCAGAAAGCTAAAGAACCATAAAGAAAAAGGCTACATACCTCCTGTAGCTGTCGCCAGCTGTTCAACTTTGCCTCACATCCCCCCCATTCACAAGCGATTAGACATAGAACATGTTGGGCATGCTCGATGATGTTCTCAGAGGTTAAGGTGATATCCATTGGTATCCACAGGATTGCAGTAATACCAATGACAGTGAAGCTGATGGCAAAAGGGAAAACTTGACATCGACAGTCAATGTATGGTTGACCCACGTTAGCAAACAACATGTAAATAGTTGAAGATTGGGGACCATTAGTCACCGGTGGCGTGACCGTTATGCTGGGTCTAACTATATCAAAAAAGATGTGACGGAGAAAAGTGTCACTAATCACATGATTGAAAATGTGTTCTCTCAGTATACGTTCCTAGTTTGCTTGCGGCGCAAGGTACTTGATGACGACCACTGATTCTCCATGATACCTTCGATATAGCTTGCTACAGCAAGATTTCTATCAATCCCATATGTTGGCCATAAATTTCATTGTCCAAGAAGTCAAGGTTGACTCCATGATCACAGTCACAGTCACATAAACTACGAGCACATTTAATTTACCCTAGGCCTTGATCACAGCTGTTTACCGGAACTAGGCCAGACTGTGACACCCATCACGTCGGGCTACGGTCCGTCCATACTCCGTTCGCGAGTCTGTTGCATTAATCAGTCCAGGAAGAAGAGTTCCTTTACGACACGGATGGTGTCTGCAGGGCTCGTAACTGAGTGTCCGATAGTCCGTGAGTCGGAATATATCTCGTGATCATTCCCACCCTAGAGTTTGCGGGGCTTCAACTGCAAGATCAAAAGCCACAACACAACGACGAACCTTGTGGGTCTTGTCTCCGAAGAAATGAATTTCGTCAAATTGTTCGTCCTCGACATGACGCAAACAGTAGGTCTTGTCCCATCCAGTAGGAAAGACGTCAAATGATATTTGGCCGCCGATGGAGAAGGTGAGGCCGTAATCGGGGAACTTCTCCTCGAGGACCTTTACGAAAGCTGTCCGGATTCCATATTGCTGCGTCAGGATCGCATAAGTCAGTAGCGTCACGGCGCGTGCGGAAAGAAGTCGAGTACCTTGTCATACGCTTCAAACTCGTGTCGCTCGGCGGTCCTGCGGGCCGATGGTATAACATTACACAAGAATGCTCTAAAAAACCAGGACACCGCTTACGTTGCATTGCGTCCAAGTGGAGTGACGTTGATCATGCCCCTGCGGAATTCAACGAATGTCCCCCTGCGCAAGCCTTTGTTCAGAGAGTCATTGCGGCAACAGTATAGACGCCATGCCTCTTGATCGGGATGTCAAGATCCGCAATGTAGTGCAATATGAAGTTCACCAGCTTCTTGTACCGCTCTTCACCAAGGAAGTTGATGAACGACTGCGACGGCAAGCTCTGCCCCATTTTATACGCCGTCAAGCCATTCTCAGCGAAGGTGTAGTCGAACTCCTCTAGCACTGTTAGCACAGTGAGTCAGTGCGTCCGCAGCCGGAGATCATTGCACGGACCTGTGGATCCCGCCACAGACAGCTGCTCGGAGACCTTGACAAAGTCAGAGCCTCCAACAACGCCAATAACAGCTTTCTTGCGCAGCAAGCGAAGCAATTGCATCGTCTCCAGGGAAGCCTTCTATAAACATCGTTGATCACTGTTGAATTCACGTCCTGCGCGTGGAACATACTTGGCGAGCTGGAGTCAGCGTGTTATCCATGTCGAACAGAACCAGCGTCTTCAGCGGACGATCAGCGAAACTCGCAGAGACCATTTCGGGGGTCGAGGCGGTGAGAAGAAAGACAAATACAGTCGGTCAACGTCGAGCGAGATGGAAAGAGTACAAAGACAGCCGCTCGTTTACGTGTAAGTTGTATGCGGAATCGGCCATGTTCAATCAATCTCGATCGATCGTTTTCTGCAAAGGCAACGTGTCACCGACATCATTCCACCCGACAAAAAAAAGGCCAGCTTGATTAATATTCTCAACCTGCTGCCCATGCTGGGCCATGAGAGAGCAATCTTACAGCAGTGCCCAAAAGTGATAGCAGTTTACAACTTTCGACGTGTCGATGTCAACCTTCCGAGCAACCCTTATTTCGCGATAGCATAGCCCATGCCACTAGTAATTACCTTAATGTACCGGTTTCTCTATAAAACAGCATATGTACATGTTAGCATCACAGCGCATTAAACGTCTTGGAAGGTGGGGCAGATAATTGCCCGAAAGATCGGTGCGGGTGGCGGGAATGATGCATCGAATAACTGACACACATGCTCGCGTGGCTGCCGAAGTTGAACATTCGAGCTCAAGGTTTGCACGTGTGCACCGTAAAGCTGTGATAAGGAAATAATATCATGATATAATGGCCCCCCAACCAAAAGAGAGTCGCTTGTTCAACGACCACCATTTGCATTTGTCGCCTTCAAACGAGCCTCAGCAGCGCGCGCTCTCTGCTCCCGCTCAACCTTCGCCCTCATCTCCTGCGTCAACCCCGCAAGTCCCTCCTTCGCCGCCGCCGAGCCGCCCAACCTCCGCGGCCCGTTCGGGTTCTCAACCTGCTTCGGCGCCGTGCGCACCTCCTTGACTTCTGGCACCACCGGCGGACTGGGCGTCCGCACCTCCCTCTCCTTCTCCTTCGCCTCGCGCTCCTTGACGCGTTCTTTCAGGCCTTTCCGCCGCGCCTTCTTCTTCTCTTCTCTGCCCTCCTCCATCTCCGCGCTCAGCACGCTCGACACCCGCGCACCCTTCTCCGCGCCCAGCCAGTCCCACCAATCAGGATGGGCAGCTGCGCATCGCCGGAACACGTCGCGGACTGCGCGGGTGCGCGCGAGATCATACGCTGTGCGTCGCACGCCAACAGGCAATGCCGGCGCATCCGATGCATCCGAGATATGACCGTCGTCTTCCGTCGTTGTGCTGGTTGGCACGTCAACAGTGGGATCCGCATGCATGTCCTCAAGCAGCCATTTTGTCACTTCTGCTTGACCAGCATGTGCAGCCACTTGCAACAGGGTCCCACCTCTCTCCCCAGCCCATTCTGGTACTGACACATCAATGCCTCCAATATTTGAGCCTTCACGTTCCCAGAAGGCTTTGAGTGCATCAAAGCGACCTCTCATGATCATATCCAGTAGTCGACTCCACTTCTCACGGAATAAGTCCTCTTCTTTTGTGAAATGAGGCTTCTCCTTGACTTTCTCCTGTTCCGAAGGTGATGCTGCAACAGGAAGTCTTGGCTTCGGCCTCAGGAGAGAGGCAAGGAAAGCCTCGTCCTGCGCGCGAAGCGCCTCTTCAGTCAAATGGGACACCTTCACGCGGGTGAGCTCCAAGAGACATCGCGATAGTTCAGATTGTGTCTAGGAAACTGTTAGCTGTAATACCTGCAACGCGGGGACTAGACTTACCGGACGGCGTGTGGGGAAAGGGAACGTGCGCAGGCGCTCATCACCTATAATCAGACATCAACATGAAGATTCCGAGGGGTACGCCGCCGCATGACATACCTTTGTTAATTACAGCGCCGTCGTAATCAAGGAAGATGCGTTTATTCGAGACGCTAGCGCGGATGAATATCCGCTCACAATGATCGATTTCCTCCGCCCAATCTTGCAAGAGGTTGCGGATGTCCTACATTACTTTCTTGAGTGAGCGCAACTGTCAGAGCAAGCGACTGTACAAAGCTCACATCTCGCAACGCCTGCTCGCCATATCGACGAAGCATGGCGCCGGCACTGACCGCTTTGCTCTTCGAGTTGTCATTAATCGATTGAGATCCACCCTGTTTTCTACGAGCTGATGGAGGGAGCCGAAGTTAGCATGTCTTGTACGGTAAGGCGTCAACTTCACTGACTAGTGTATCGGTGGAACGTTTTGTGCTTCAGCACTTCCATGTCAGGTTTCGGCTTCCTCGGTTTTCCCTTCTTAGTCAAGCCGCCCTGGTCATCCACCTCGCTATCCGGAGCCTTCACGCGAACAATTGCACCCGCAAAGTGCCCTCCGGCAGTCATGAAAATGGCCCATGTGCGCCCTTCCTCTCCACCTTTCTGCATCTCCTTCAGTTCGTCCAGATATGTTGACGGTGTTGCGGAGGTTGGGAAGATGGCTTTGTACAAGCCGATCTGTGTGGACGGCGGAGAGTGGAACCACGCCAGCGGCGTCTTGGGAACTGATGGCAAGGCGGAGTCGGGAGAAGGCGGCCTCACAAGGTTGCGAGTTTTCTGTACGAGAGCGGCTACGGCGTCCGAGTCGTCGGATTCGCCTTCGGACGAGGAAGCAGATCCTGATATCGAGTCCTCCAGACCTATTTCAGATTAGATACAACAAAACTCCTAGAACCCTCTAACACGCACCATTCACTAATTGAGAGAACTGGGCTTCCGTGACCGGATTGCCACCGTTGAGACGCACTTTGACATTGTATCGATGCCAATCGGAACGGTAGTGAATGCGCTGCTCGTCTACGTCTGCAAAGCTTGCGCCGAGACAGATGTTGCATGCGCGTGAGGTGGTCCCAGTGGGCGGAGTAGCCACAGGCTCGGGTTCAGGAGGGGATGGCTCTTGGTTCACGACGTTCCGGGGTATCAAAGTGTCCAGAAGTTCCCGCGGGAGGGAAAAGGCATGGTATTGCGGCGTGAAAGACATGACAAGCTCGAAATTGAGAGCAGATGTAGACAGGTGGAAATGAGAATGGATGCAAAGTAGCTGCAGGATATCCGGTACAATGTGGTGGAGGATACAAGTCGAGATGCAGAACTTCCGTAGAACGTTAGAGTTACAAAGCTAATAGACTGCTGGCTGTGATGACTAAGGCGCACGCTAGACGGTTCCGAGAAGAGTAAACGAATGAGTCGAGAAGATCACCGAACGCTGTGAAGCGGCAGACTTGCGATCGAGAGCGCATCAGAATATTTGCAACAAGTCCAGCGCCACAATCCAAACAAGACCAAGCGCGTCGTGTGCATTAGCCGAGACGCGTCTCGCCGTCACATCCACTGCGTCGCATCCGCGACATTTCTTCCTCTGCTCTGCTATTTCTTCGCAGATTACGCGGGAGATATGTCCACATTGTCATCGAAAGAGAACGTGCCCTTGCTTCGGTCAGTACAGTCGTATCTTGTATCAGGGAATCACGTCACGACGCGCCATGTCTACAGCACTGCTACGCAGACGTTCAAGAACGCTATGGAGAGCCAACCGTTAGCCAAGCGGAGGAAACTCGCTGAGAAAGGCTCCTCGTTCAGCGGCTCTCAACAAACGCAACAGCCCTCATTTGCAGATGTCCTTGAGCGGTTGAAAGAGGAGGCGGGCGAATCGAAGGGTACGAGACTGCCATGGCGCGCTCATCGATGTTTAACTGATGCGCGATATGCACTGCAGACGCTGAGGGAGGTGCAGATTGCTGGGCAAGAGCGACTCTGCCGCCTCTTGATGAGACGAAGGACAGCATTAGTAAGCTTAGTCGTTGAGCGCGATGTGGGTGGCCTTGTTCACGAGTGAACCCAGTATTCCAGCAGATCGATATTGAAGAAGCAATTGACCAAGGGAGCGGAAACCTTGGTCTCAGGATGTACGGTGTGACTGAAGTACGTTCTCCGTATACGTTCCACTACTTTCGATTCTCATGCGTGCACAGGCTGGACACAGCGTACTGGCAATCATCACAGACTTTCAGCCCTATTTCTATATACCCGCCCCTCGTGGCTTTGCGGAGAGTGATACCTGGTCCTTTGAACAATACCTGAACGTGAGTGCCGTTCGCTGTAGTGTGCAACTCAGCTTAAGAAGGGCCCTACTAGAACGCTGGAAATGGTGGCGCGGTTAGAAGCGTCGAGTTCGTCAAGCGCCGCAGTTTATGGGGGTACAGAGGTGATGACTGGGTGATCTTCCTCAAAATTACTGTCGTCGACCAACGCAGTCTGCCGAGAATACGAGATGAGTAGCTCATTTCTACGGCAAAATGCTCGTGACTGAGGTGCTCCGCTGGTGATCACGCATCTTCGAGCGAGGAGAATGCAACTTCCGCGACCTCTTCCCTGGGTCAGTCAACACGTATGAGAGCAACATTGCCTACACCCTCCGATTCATGATTGATACTAAGGTTGGTAAAATCGTGTTAATGAACATTCGCGACTAACAAGCCGACGCAGGTAGTGGGGATGAACTGGATCGAGATCCGGCCGTGCAACTACCAGCTGGTGGAACCGAGCAAGAAGAAGTCCCATTGTCAAATAGAGCTGATTGTCAGGTACGACTTCGGGCCTTTCCCAGTTGGTGCGACTAATATCCTGTCGACGAAGATGGGACAAATTCATCTCACATTCGCCAGAGGGACAGTGGTCGCACATCGCGCCATTGCGCATACTCAGCTTTGATATCGAATGTGCTGGCCGTAAAGGCATATTCCCTGAGGCGAATGTCGACCCTGTCATCCAGATCGCGAACATGGTCACGCGGCAGGGTTCGTTGTCCACATCGCTAAAAAGCCATGCGGTCTAGAATTTCTGACTTACTGCCCATCCTCCAGGCGAAAGCAAGCCGTTCATCCGCAATGTCTTTACTCTCAATTCTTGTGCGAACATTGTCGGTTCGCAGGTTTTATCCTTCGACGACGAAGCAAAACTACTGCTTTCTTGGCAGAAGTTCGTAGAGGAAGTCGATCCGGACGTCGTTATCGGATATAACATTGCAAACTTTGATTTACCATATCTACTCGACCGAGCAAAAGCCCTCAAGGCGGATAAATTCCCGTTTTTAGGACGCTTGAGAGGTTGGTATTCGCGTACAAAATGACTGCGCTCACTAATGAGACCGTGATCCTCATCAGGTGTGAGATCACAGACAAAGGAAACGCACTTCTCGTCAAAGGCGTTTGGCCAACGCGATTCGAAAGACACCGCACTGGACGGCAGACTGCAAGTCGATATCCTGCAGTACATGCAGCGCGAACACAAGCTACGCAGCTACACGCTCAATTCCGTCTGTGCGCGATTCCTCGGCGAGCAGAAAGAAGACGTTCACCACTCGGTTATCACATTTCTGCAAAATGGCGGGCCGGAGTCGCGACGCCGACTGGCGGTGTATTGTCTGAAGGATGCGTATTTGCCGCAGAGGCTGATGGACAAGCTGATGTGCTTCGTCAATTATACGGAGATGGCCCGCGTGACGGGGGTGCCGTTCAACTATTTGCTGTCGCGAGGGCAGTCGATTAAGGTGTTATCGCAGCTGTTCCGGAAAGCGAACGATGATGGCTACATCGTACCTGCGCTGAAGGGTGAAGGTACGATGCTCCTTATCTCGCTCGGCCGTCTGGTATTCATATCACATCACGATCTCAGGGTCGGATGAGCAGTACGAAGGTGCTACCGTCATTGAGCCCAAGAAGGGCTATTACGATGTGCCCATCGCGACGCTGGACTTCAGCTCCCTGTATCCATCCATTATGATGGCGCACAATCTCTGCTATACCACGCTGCTGGAGAAGTCCACTATCGACAGGCTCAACCTCGTGAAGGATGTAGACTACATTCAGACGCCGAATAACGGTGAAACGTACTGTTGTTTCTGCAGTGATTGGTATCGCTGACTGGCGACCCTTCAGATTTCTTTGTCACATCATCGAAGCGAAAGGGTCTTCTTCCTACCATCCTTGAGGATCTCATCGCTGCACGAAAGCGTGCGAAGGCTGATCTGAAGAAAGAGACAGATCCGTTCAAGCGTGCAGTGCTCGATGGTCGACAATTAGCGCTGAAGGTCGGTGGGCGGTCTATGGTATTCTCTATGAACGCGTCTGACTGGCTGTTGCTGTAGATCAGTGCGAACTCTGTATATGGTTTCACGGGCGCCACTATCGGCAAGCTGCCTTGTCTGCCTATCTCGTCTAGTACCACAGCCTATGGCCGTCAAATGATCGAGAAGACGAAACAGGTCAGGATTATATTACCCATCCCCATGAACAGCTCAGTCTGATTTGAGTTTGACTACCATAGGAAGTAGAGGCAGAGTACTGCGTCGCTAACGGCCACTCGCACGACGCACAGATCATCTATGGTGACACAGATTCTGTCATGGTCAAGTTCGGGCCTACCGATCTGCCTACCGTGATGGCATTGGGAAGCCAGGCAGCAGATTTCGTAACCGCAAAGTTTATCAAACCGATCAAGCTCGAGTTCGAGAAGGTGTATTTCCCGTATTTGCTGATCAGCAAGAAGCGGTATGCCGGCTTGTACTGGACTAGACCAGATAAATATGACAAGATGGACACAAAGGGTATCGAGGTCTGCATCGTTGGGGTGATGTCATGCTTGGACGAGGGCTGATACGATTTTGTGCTAGACTGTGCGACGGGACAATTGCCGGCTTGTGTCGACGGTTATTGAGACATGTCTGCACAAGATGCTCATCGACCGCGATGTCAAGGGTGCCGAGGAGTGAGCATGAAACACTTCGCCTGCAAGGTTGTGCTAATGACTAAGCTCAGATATACCAAGCAGATCATCTCCGATCTCCTACAGAACAAGGTTGACATGTCTCAACTTGTGATCACAAAGGCTCTTGCGAAGTCAGGTAGGGTGGCTCCTGAGATTGCGCAAACAGAAAGTGCGCTAACATACTGTAATGGTAGATTACGCTGCAAAGCAAGCGCATGTTGAGTTGGCGGAGCGCATGAAGCAACGAGATGCAGGTGCGTCAGAAAACCAAACGATCTGCCATGCTGCCGATATTGACGACGACTATCACTACACAGGTTCTGCCCCTGCTCTCGGTGACCGTGTGGCGTATGTAATCATCAAGGGTGTGAAAGGTGCGATAGTCATATCATAGGTAGTATGTCGCAACTGACATTGCCTACTCACAGGTGCTGCGGCGTATGAGAAGTCAGAGGATCCCATCTACGTCTTGGAGAACAACATCCCTATAGACACCAAGTACTATCTCGAGAACCAACTTTCCAATCCCTTGATGAGGATCTTCGAGCCCATCCTCGGCGAAAAAGCGACGTCGCTCTGTAAGTCAACTGTTGTTCGAGTGGTGGGTGTGGTATTAACGGGATACCCTGTCAGTGTCTGGCGAACACACTCGCACAATTCAAATTGCCACTCCGACTGTCGGCGGTTTAATGAAGTTTGCGGTGAAGACAGCGACGTGTATGGGCTGCAAGACGCCGCTACGTGCGAACAACAGCATCAAGGGTGAGCTACCTTTTGAATGGGCTGTCAGGCAAGTACTGACATAGCATCTGGCAGACGGCGCCGTATGTAACAACTGCCGACCACGAATTGGGGAGCTGTATCAGAAGCAGGTAATGCGGTTCAAAATAAGGTCTTGTGACCAGAACGTTGAGTCTGTCCCGGTCAGGTCACAACGACATCAGAATTCCAAGTTCGCTTCTCCCGGCTCTGGACCCAATGTCAGCGATGTCAAGGCTCGTTGCATCAGGTTGGTGGCTCGGGCTGTCAGCAGAGGATCTGCTGATCAATATCATTCTCAGGATGTCTTGTGCACGAGCAGGGACTGTCCTATCTTCTACATGCGCAAGAAGGCGCAGAAGGACGTCGAAGATGCAAATACCACCCTGGCACGCTTTGATCATGAACTTTGGTAAATGGATGGAAGGTCGACCCATCATAAGGAGTTGTATCGATAATCTTGCGTAATGTGTATTTTTAGCCATCCTGATTCCTGACTGCAGTTCGCATGTATATCGAGCTCTTTGTAAATGCAGACCACGAGTGACTGCCTCAAGGAATAATGGGGCAGAAACGCCCCGCCAATTGAACAAATGCAAACAAAATCGCATTCTGGAGTTGATACATGATAGATTAGCCCGCTCCAAGCAACGAACTGAATAGCCCATCGATCTGCTCCTCGTGCCAACCATGCGTCACAGGAACGGACACCATGAAGTTCTGCAGCTTCGGATGGACTTCATAGCGCAACTTCCTTCCTTTACTCGCCTTCGTGTCGATCTTCTGTTTGTGCTTTGCCTTTCTTTCCCTCTGATGAGCCATCCAGTCCTGTTCGCCGCCCTGTGAGTCGCTCCCACGCGCCCGAATGACGTCTCGCAGTAGCTGTTGGTAAAAGTCGAGATCATCGAATAGTTCTGTGTCTTCCTTTTCGGCATCGTCTCCATTGCCTTCACCATCAGTAGATCCCAGTCGCTTGCCTTTGCTCTTGCGAGTGCGCGTCCGGCTGAGCAGCTTGCTGGCGTCGGTCCGCAGAATGTCGTCGACCATGCCTACCACGCCATTCTGATTTCTCGTATCTTTACTGAAGGCGTTGCGATTGCCGAGCAGAACGCTCGGTGCAACAGCCTGAACCTTGGCAGACCACTTCGCCAACGTGTGAACGAGGTGCGAGTGATAGCTCGCCTCGAGCGCAGAAGCAGCTGAGGAGAGGTCACCAAGATAGGCGGAGTGGTCATACGACATCTCTTCCTCGGTGGCTATCCTGCGCCGCTTGCGTGGAGGAATTGCGATAGATTCATTACGTTCCAGAAGCCCCTGCACGAGGATCAGTTGCCTCATCGATTGGCGACACGAAGCGCCCCTCACCTCCTGCAGTGCGAACAATTCTTCGGTAAGCGCCTCCGCTTCCCGGAACATGGTTTCAAGAGAATCGCGTGCAGGTTGATGTCGCATGAGCTCTGCAAGGTGCACGGCCTATTGTCGATCGATTAGAGGAACACGCATATGCCACATTGCCCTAAAGACGAGCCTACCTCCGGTAGTCTATTTGCCGTAGTAACAACTTTCTGAAGCTGTATTCGCGCATCTAGCAGGTTATCCCAAAGGCCCTGCAATAGAAAGCCGACCTCAGGTTATGACCACGAACAGAATACATTAAAACGCACGATCTGACGGGCGACGGCCTTGCCCTTTTCGCGATCTTCTTCGCGGGTCCTGCGAAGAGTGAATGCAAGGTCATCGTTATGTTCTGTCTCGGCCGGATTGCGTGCTTCATTCAAAGCGGTAGCGCTTGGAGTGTCAGGTGAGGGTCTGTCGCGTCGAGGTCCCTCATCCTCGCTCAATGTATGAGAAGACACGTTGCTGTCCCCACTGCTGTCTTCATCTTCGGTCTCTTGTCCCTCGTCTCCTGACTGGCGAGGCACCGATTCATCTTCCATTGAGCTTGCTTCTGACTCGCTTTCGGTACCCCTATTCGCATTTTCGAAAAGCTGCTTGCGTGTGGCGCGAACGCCTTCATACTTCGGATCTGATACGGCTTGATTCAGTTTGCGCAACGTGGAGGGACTAAAGGTGGTTGTTCCGTGAGCAGGCTTGTCAGATAGCAGACATCAAGACTCACGCGACATCAACATAATGGTCTCTAGCTGCGGAGTTGTCGAGCGCAGGCTCGTCTTCTGGGTTCACGCCCGCCAGCACATCCTCAGGATCGAAGTCTGATGGGAGGACCGGTTTGAGTACGAGCAAGCCTGATCCTTTGAACATACGCACCGACAGGCGCAGCGTCGGACAGTTCAATCAACTGCTGAGCGAGGGACCGTCTTTGAAATGCATGTCAACGTTCAGCAACTCAGACTAAGTTGTTGCGCGTAAGAACATACATACGAGACATGCTTTGGGGCGGAGACCGATGAGGAATTCTGAACGCGAGCGTTTGGTATGACGGAGAGAAAAAATAGGTGAAAATAAATTGTGGGATACAGGAACGATAGAGATGATGGGGCGAGGCAGCTGAATATTTGATCGCGTGCAAAGACTCAATCCCACGACTTCGGTTGCGCTGAGCGCTCGGCCGTGTCTCACCCTCCGGAGCGTTTTGCATCCTACCCTCGCTATCTCTCTGCCCTAGGCACCCTGCAGCCAACCTGGATCATTATTCGCAAAACAGATGCCAGTTTCTTCTAACAAATGGCAAAAAAGAACATGGTCTCAAGTACGTGTTCCGCCTTCGTTCTCACCAGGGCCCAGTGCTCGCCTCGTTGCCTCTCACCACGCTCGGTGTATCCCCCGACTACCTCATCATCGTAAGACCTGCTGGCCTGCGGCGGCCGGGCCTCATATTGATCGTTCTTATCTACGATCAATGTCACCGAACTCCCGTACGCCCGTCCTCAGTAAATACATGCCGCATGACGCCGTTGTGTCCCGTTACCCTTTACACATTCCATACCCATCTGCGTTGAATGAAGATGACACTAATCCACATGCGCAGATCTCCAAAAACAAAAAGCTCCCTCAATGTCGTCTGCTCATCCCCATATCGTAGGCGCCGTCACAGACGCGAGCCCTCTTTCTCCGGAGGACGACGACGACGACATATGTCCGGTCTGCGAGAGCGAATGCACCTGTCAGAACAGAGCTGCTCCCACTCAGAGCAGCACAAACAACGCATCCATAGCTTCGGCTCGCTCTACGCTTACTTCGAACGCCTCTACCGCGAGCGGCTCAGCGACGACTACTTCCTTAAAAATCAAGTTGACCCTTCCCCCCAGTCTAAAATTCGGCAGGCGGGCGACCACAGGTCCTGTCGGGACAGGCGTCAGCGGAGTGCAGCAACGCACGCTGCTAAGCTCGTCTCCACCCAACCCGTACGATGGTCCAGCGAGTTCCGTTTTTACAGGCACCAATGCCCATCTTTTGGCGGCCAGTGTCCTGAATCGCACTGCTCCCAAACGCAGAGGCCGCCCTCCCAAGGCGATCGCTGCCTCACGAGAAGAAGCAAAAGCACCGTTATTAGCGTCGCGTCAAGGCTCGATAAATGGAATCGCAGAGTCAGACGACACTCACGGCTCTTCCTCGTATCGCGGTGGAAAGGCAGGAAAGGGCAAGCAAGTTGGCACGCACCTCGCGGCGAAGAAGAACCTTGCGGTTATAAGAAGCGGCCAGAAGCACAAGGGCAAAACCACGATCGGCCGTAAAGCGTCTGCTCCGAAGTATGTCAAGAACCCGATCAAGTCATTCAGCGATGATGCGCATTCCGAGAGGTTCCCAACATTCGTCTCTGCCGCATCAACGTCGTCGCATACAAGTTCATCAGATTCGTCTGGTAGCGACTCGGACCTGTCTTCTCTGGACTCGGAGGTTCACGAAGAGACACTGTCATTGCGACGCGGTGAGTTCACGAAGGGCGAAAACAGACGAGTTTCGAACGAGGGGAAAAGACATGATCATGCGAGTAGCAGTTGGGAGATTCGGCCGAGACAGAGCAGTGTGGGACTGGACGAAGAGGACGCTGATATTGATAGCAGCGCAAGCAGCGGTGACCATGAAGACAGCGAGACCGACAGTGAAAGTGATGTTGCTGACGATGCGGATGAGGATGCGGACACAGAGGGTGGTGGATTGGAGGATGTCGACGACGACGATACAAGCAGCCGAATCGGGGTGACTTTCGGCGACGGAGGACCCGGCTGGAGCGATGATGAAGAGTCGTCTCTCGATGCCGATCTGTTCTTCGCCAATTTGGATGATTCGTCTTCCGAATCTGAGTCCTCGCCGGGGATGCATGTCCACGATCCATTTGACCCCTGGTCGGATTCCGAGCCTGCAAGTTCGATGTCCGCTGATGAGGAGGACGCTCTGTTTCTCATGGACATCGATCCGTCCGTGCAAGTGCGTCGGGCGCCGGGCGAGTTCGAGTTCGGCTTGGAGCTCGACGGTCTCTCTTTTGGCTGGGATGGCCACATCCCCATGAGCAATACCACATCGCAGAACCTCTTCGATCTCGGTCTCGGACTACAAGCAGCTGACGGGGACGTGGATATGCAAAACAGCCGAGAAGATGACACTCAGTCTGAGTCGGGCGGCTCCGAGACAGTGGACGACATGCTTCTGAAGGAAACAGACGGTGAGACCACCGAGGATGAGCTTGTCGACTCGGACGGTTTGCCTAATTCCCGTGCGATGATGCTGTTCCGCTGGCCGACTACTGTCTCGGCTATCGACCCTCTCTCCACAGTCGGTACCATTCCCAGCTCTCCGGAGCTGCCCCCAAATGCCTCAGAAAGTGTCCGTATCGCTCTTGCGTCCTTTCCGGCCAAGCAGACGGCCTCTGCGCCTACTCCCGCAGACATCCTCTCTGGCAGGATTTCATTAGAGGATTTGGAGGATATGGAGATGGAGAAGTCTGCAGGAAGGTCTTATACGCCGTTTAGGAAACATGCCAGTGGTGCCCCTGCGATGGGAGAATTCAATCCTGTAGCGCATAGCGAGCATGCTTCCGCTGTCATCGACGGGAAAGGGGGATGCGTCCCGAGCCCATTTCCAAGGTCACAAGCACTTGCCAAGCGCCGCAGGAAGCGTCTCGAAGCGGATTGTAATGGGTCTGGTTCTGGCGCTGTACGTATCTGTACTCTGTGTATGCAAACTCGCGCTAACCTTAGCCGAATGTGTGACGTAGGTTGATCCGCCCTCTGAGTCGGCTCTCTCATCAACCCAATCCTCTGATGAGACGTTTACTCAGTCACAAGTGCCGACGTCAGAGGCTCCGTCCACTGATGCGATCGACCTTGACGACGTGCTGGATCCGTCCTTCCTCGACCCTGAGCCGATCGGTTATGAGCACGATACCCAGTCATTTGGTCAACTGGCGATGGCCAGCAGCGTCGGGAACGGTGCTTTGATTCGGAATTTGAGCCGCTGGGACCGCATTCCAATGGCGACTTTCCGACGCACTCGTGAAAGTGCCATCGCTTCCAACATGGAAGGCTCTGCTTCCGATACTGGACTCAGTGTGTTTGGTGGCATGAGCTCGCTCAGCGCTATGCTCGCGCAATCCAAGCCGAACGACAAGAAATCCCGCAGGCACTCCAAGAGCAAAAGCACAGTCCAAAATGATCTCCTGACGCGTGACGGAGATCGTACGCCGACCCCCTCTTCTGGTCATCAAGCGTACAAAGCGTCAAAGAAGGAACTACGCAGGGAAAAAGCAATGATGAAACGCAAGATGATGGCAAAGCCGGCTCAGTACCGCCACCAGCAGCCTCATCGCACGCATCATCACCATCCCAACCACAAATCTCGTGCTGCGAGTTCCATGCAACGCGGCAGTGGAAACTCCTCTGGGCCGTCTTTTGGCTTATGAGTTGAAAATCGCATCCTCGGGTTCAAATTTTCGTCTTTGGTATGTCGGACTCGGGGTCGTTCCCATATCTGCACTGTATCCCCTACGCCAATGTAGCCTCTGCTGTTCCTTTCTCCCCATCGCATGCATTACCCTTAAGTTTCTTGTTTCTACTCGGTTTCTATTCTCTCCACCGTAGTTGTTACATCTCTCTCAAGTGCCATTTCCATTCTCCCATCCCGGACGAGATTATGCGCCTTGGATCCAATGCCGTATGTAGTGCAATGACCTGATGTCTTGACGAATGAATACGATTGTCTAACGTCTAATGAGCGAGCGCTTTGTTTATTCGCGTGACGCAAGGCTTCGGCCGTCCAAGGTAATACATACACTGCACTCTAGCTTAGTCTTCCATTCGTCTACCACCCTCAATTGCAATCCAACGCGCAGAGCTCTTGCTGATCCTTGACCGTCTCTCTTGTATACCGCCATCATGGAATCCTTCATCGAAGACGAGAACCCATTCGAGGCAGAGCCTGATCGTCTGCAGTCGGACACGGCATCCTCAATGTCGAGAGTAGCTGTCTCGGAGCCCGTTTCACCACTTCCTCCACCCTCGCATGACTTGTCTTCACCATTGCAATCACCATCACCGCGAAGACCAGTATTTCCCTCACAAGGTTCCCATCGGCAGCCGCAGACGAATAAGAGCGACTTTTGCTGTGCGCGCGATCGGTGGCTACATTCTGGAGAGGACGTAGAGATATCGGTTAGTATATACGCGCTCCAAGGAATCAAATCTCTCCGTGAATGGTTGTGGATAACCTCACTTTATTCTCCATTAGATCACGGACGCAGTGAAGACGTCTGTGAACTCGACTTCACCGTATATAGCTTATGTCATTCGTGCAGGGGTACGTACATTTGCTCTTGTCTATGCTAGCTTAGCTGATCTCGTAAGCGTAGGATGCTAAGGCCCAGCACCGCTATTCAGAATTCGAGTCGCTACGGAACAACCTCGTCAAATTGTACCCAACGTTCATTATCCCTCCGATACCCTCAAAACAGACCATTGGGGACTATGCTGTAAAGCAGGCAAGAGCAAAGGAAGACGCTGCCATGATTGCGCGGCGTAAGCGGACGCTTCAAACATTCTTGAACCGCATCGCCAGACATCCTATACTCTCAAACGAACATGTATTTCACAGATTCTTGGACGGAGAGGTCTCTTGGGTATGCATCTCCGTTGTCCTTCTCATGTGACTTTGTTTTTGAGATTGATGGTCTGGATAGACAGAGGTTCTGCACTCACCACCAATATCATTATTACCCAAGAATATTCTACAAGCACCATCCCATAACCCAACCGATCAGAACGCATCACCTGCATACGCCGCGCTGCCCACTCCATCTGCCTCACACCCCTTGCGCAAGCCAGATCAACGATTCTCCGACTCAGAGATATTCACCAACAAGTTTGCTGCACACATGAGTGGGCCAATGGAGAAGGTGACGCGGCGGGCGATGAAACGATGGTCAGGTACGTGCCACACCGCGGAGTATGTCGGCGCAGAGTTGACAATGGCTATCAGACTTCGCACAAGACTATTCTGAGCTCGGCGCAACATTGAATGGCTTCAGTCTGAATGAGACTGGCCAGCTCTCGACAGCAGTCGAGAAGACCGGCCAAGCCATCGATACTACATCTATGTCCACAAACAATCTGGTAAGCTAAGCCTGATTAAATACTCTCACGCACAATTGACATGCCCCAATTTTCCGCAGCTGCAAGAGATAGAGCAGGATTGGGCGGAACCATTGCACGAATACAGCCAGTTTGCGTCTATCATCAAGAAGCTGTTGGCGTACCGACACCAGAAGCACGCACAATATGAGATGACTCAGGATCAGCTGGAAGCGAAGCGTGAGCAACTTGAGGAGCTTGAGAAAAACGAGCGTGAAGCGCAGAGGCTTGAGGAGGCCCTCGCACAGGGACGTGCCGGCTCCCTCAGCTCCTCACGTCCGAATCTACACCAAGGAGGTGGAATCGCGGAGGGAAACGGAGAGGATGGACAGGAGCCGGATGCGCCACAGCCTGAGCCATCAATGTATCTTCCACCGCACCCGGGACCCAACCCTGTGAGGCGACGAGCCCCTGGTATGGGTTTACTGAATGCACTGAGCTACACCTTGCACGGAATGATGGACGTTGATCCCGAGACTGCGAGGCGCAATCAGATTAGCAAGACCCGGGAGACGATATCACAGGTATGTTCTACCGGGAGAATTCGCGGATGTGCTCATTAATGTAACTCGTGGCTCGCAGCTGGAAGATGCGTTACACTTATCTACGCAGGACCTCAAGTACTGCGGCTCGACTATCCAGGCCGATTTAGATCGCTTCCAGCGACAGAAGGTTGCAGACTTGAGGGAGATGGCCATCAGTATGGCTCGCAGTCATCGTGACTGGTGCAAGAAGGTGGGCTCGTTAAAAGTTGTCTGGTTCACACGTTACTCATGAGACGTTCAGAATCTCGCAGCATGGGAAGAGGCGAAGGCTGAGATTGCGAAGATTCCTGAACACCCTAACCGGATACCAGACGAGGGAGCTAACGGAGGACTTCATACAAATACGAGAGACTCCACAGCCACTATCAATGGTCGCTGAATGCAACCGTGAACAATACCTACCGCCTGAAGTACACTCCGTTTATCATCTGTCCGCTCGGTGTTGCTCCTTTGGACCACGGTTTCATTCATTATACTAGTTCTTTTCAGAGGAATCAAAGTGTACAATCTTGTTGCCTGCACATACATCGCGTTGATCGCTTGCTAGCTGGATGATGCAATGCGCACAATGCTACCTTCCGTGCATCATATGTACAACCAGCCTTCTCGACATTCCGGAGCAGTTTGCCCAGGTTTCGCCGAGCCTACGATGCGACAGGCCCGGCCGTTTCCACGTTATACTTGCTATCGCGTTTCTATACGTCCATGTCGTATGTGGTACAGTACATTCACGATACGAGCCGGCGAACATTTCTAAAGATGACCGAACGAATTCGAACTATGAGTGAACTAAAACGTGCGCGTAGGGTAAATACCGCTGCGAAGTCGATTATACCGGCCCTCTTCTGCTCGTATCGTTTCCTATCAACAAGACAAACCCAAGTCAGGGACCAGTTATTATGCCGTCAAGTCGATCGCCTTGCTGTTTTCAGACAAGCTTGCGTCGAAAGACATGCCGTCGTCATGTATGAGCACACTGGCACGAGGAATTGAGGAGACGGGACTAAGAGGCTCGGCGGCAGATTCAGCCACGGAGGACGTGTCCGAACCAGCGGACGTCGGTTCGGGAGGGGCAGCAGCTGATGGTGGGCGCACCGCGGCCGTCGACGAGATACTTGATCGCGGGCTGAACAGACCACCAAGCTTCCTTGCAACTGGTGAGGGCGCAGATGCAGCAGTTGATATCGGAGGCGGAGCAGTAGCAACTGGTGTGCTGGTCGCAGATGCATCAGTCGATCCCCACAGCTTGAATCCCCATCGTGATGTGCCGCCTGAACCGGATGGAGGAGCAGAAGCTGGTGGCTGCGGTCTCCCATTGCCCCGAACATTCTGCTCACCAACACTGTTCTCCGAGATGAACGTCCTCAGAGCACGCACGCACGCTTCATTCGCCTCATTCGCCTCGTGAGCCTCGCTCAGTTCATGCTTCGTCTCCTCCAGCTGCTCCTTCACCGCCATCAGCTCCTTACGCAGCGTTTCGGCTTCCGCAGAAGTGTAGATGGGCGTGTCGGGGATAGGCGAGGGCGGCGAAGCGTTTGCGCTCGCGCTGCCCCAGTTGAACATGCCAGATATCCGTCTATTGTGCCCGCCCACAGATGGGGAGGTGGCGGTCTGCGAGGGGGGCGGTGGAGAGTACAGCCACTGGCCCTGCTCGTCGCAGCCTGCGAGCCCCGGATCAGAGAGTGAAGAGATCCGTCGATGGCCTATACGGCCCGCGGGCGTCCCAGTTAGTGGTTGGAAGGAAGATGCGCGGCGAGAAGAGGGAGGGCCGTTCATAACCGAGGAACCCGCACGATTCAGGTCCAAAGTAAGGTTCGATACTTGGCTCATGCGCCGGCTCTCCGTCTGCATGCGCATAATAGCCCGCCTGTGTTGCATTAAACTCGGTCAGTCATATCACCAACAGATCTGTGATCAATGAGCTCGCGTACCTGCTTTCTTCAAGCTTCTGACGGAGCATGGAAATGGCCTCCTGGTCTTGCTCGTGCTGGTTCCTGGCTGCGGTGAGATCCGATTCCGCCTTGACGCATTTGTCCGTAACGCTCTGCAGCGCTTCCTTCGTGTTCTCCTCGCGGACGTGTGCCTCTGAAAGCTGCTCAAACAGGCTGTCGCGCTCCTTCGTCACTTCCTCGAGAGACATGCGGAGCTGCGTGACGATGGACGCCAGGACGTGCGTGTCCAGCGATTGGGGACGGACATCGTGCGCAGGCGAGTTCGGCACCGATTCGCTTTCCAGCTGATGCTCGAGCTCGAGCGAGAAGTCGATAGATTGTGGTCCTGGAGAGGATAGGGAGTTGTGGTCGAATGGATCGTCGACGTTGGACATCGCTAAAGAGGTCGACATGATGGAAGTTGAATTTCGGAAAAGTCGGGATTTAGGATGACCGCTGCGACAGCGGGAAAGGCTCTACCTCCCCGATGCGTTCGTTGCGCAGCCAGCACTGTAGAATGGCGATGTCTTGTCAGACGAGGCCAGAAACGCGACTCGAGTTGAAACAAAGTGCGACGGCGGCGTCGCAGTGCAGACAAAGGTCGCGTGCTGTGTCGCGTACTACTGCGGGCTCAGCCACATTTGTACAGATCAACGGATTAGCAATGGCAGTTTGGCGCGAAGCAACATGTTGCTACCAACCATCGAGCATCAGAAGTCCTCCATCGACGAGCAACCGTTTCCACGACATACACAGGCGACTGCGAGCATTTCTATACATACATCCGCGTTCCCCTGATATATACATACACTAACCATACAAAGTGGGGTTGCTTCTTCACCTTCATATCACTCGTTCTTCGCGAAGTCGCTCTTGCTGCATCGTGACTGCGCCCTTGGGATCATTAGTGATTCAGCCGTGGGTGAGAGGATCAACGCAGATCACGCCGTCGCGTTCGCTCCAAGGATAACCCCACATGTGCAGCCATTCGCGCACGCCAGTCGCAAGACGTTGTCGAGAAGCTCCGCGGGAAGGGTCTTGCGTCCCCGTATGCTTTTCTTCGCCAACTACGAGATAGGCTGAAAAAATACAACATCAGCATGAGGACCAGTGTACCAGCAGATTGACCTAACCCAAGCCGTAAAAATGTTCGCGTTCCAGCTTCCGAGCGATCACCGTCAGCTATTAACTCTGATATATTTATCCTCACAATAAACTCACCGCAAGCAAGAACTCTTCCAGCACATCTGTAGCCTCTGCGGCATGCAACCCGTGCAGATCCAGCATAACCTCCGTGCGCTCCTCGGGGGTTAGCTTCGTCGCCTCCCCGCCTACGCTCTGGCTGGCGATACCCAGACATACGCCCAAATTTGCGCCACAGATGCGCCCGCGCGCCGTGCGGTCGCCATAGTCATCTGACCAACTGGCACCGCGGGATCGCACCGCCTGCTCTGCCAGCCTGGCCCGCTCGCGCACGAGCTTACCTGCTGCGTCGACCATCTCGGCGCTCATCTTCGCATTCAAGTCGTGACCCTCGCGGCTGAAGCGCTTCGCCGCGGCGCCGTCGCCTCTCCTCCACGCATCCGCAGCGCGCGAGAGACAGGCGTTGCGGGCAGCTCCGAGACGCAGCGCCCTGTTCACGGTCAGCATGCGTCTGCAAGTGCAGCATATATGCACTTACCTAGACCGATATGCCATGTAGAGGTTGCTGATTGACTCTCCAGTGGGGAGGGTAGGCAGGAGAGTCGGAGGACGCAGCTTGATGCGAGGCGACGGCTTCGGCGCAACGATCGTTGTAGGATGCTCGGCAGCGGGACCCATTGCCTCTCTGCGCGCGAGGATGAGTGCAGGATCCTTTGGCGACTGCACCGTAGGACCGTTTGGAAGAGCGACGGGTGCCGGCCTCTTGACTGCCGCTGCGAAACGCGTGCGTCCAGGATCGTACGCGCTGTTACCGGGGCCGTAGCGATACCCACCACGTCCGTTCCTGTTCTGCTCTGCTGTGTTAGCTGCGTGATTGAGTGAGGGGAAGTCTTCGGGGGAGGCGCTGCGCTCTGGCGTCGTAGCATTGATTTCCACACGCCCCATGGCATGGGCGAGACCGGACACATCGATATCGTTGGGGAGGTGATGCAGAAACTCGCAGTTCTCCCCCTTGGCACACGTTCCGCGCAACCAGAACCTACAAAGGGCTCGTTCGAGGTCATGACTGCGTAACGAGATGAGCGCATACATTGAGGTACACAATCAGTGGTACCTTACCTGAAGCGACAATCGGCGCGCAAACACTCCCCTGCGAGGAAGTATCTGCACACTCTATTCCCACCAGGAACCGGACGACCGTTGACAAGCCGTTGACCGTTCCTCATTGCTGGCACGTTGGCGGCGAACCCACCCCTGCCGCCTTTAAACACCCCTGCTGCCCCTTCTCTCGATACCACCACCACTCTATTGCCCATCGACTGTATTCGGGGCGGCCCGCTTGCAACAGGAGGATTGTTCATCTGACGGTCGACGAGCCACGTCATCGCCCTCTCGAAGTCATACGCATTGTTCGCTAATGCCTCTTCGAGCTCAGACGGCGCAAGGGTCGCGCCAAAAACGGAGCTGAGCACGTCGAACGGCGTCATCCCATCCGTGAGCATCGCCGCCGCCTCCGGGTCCATCTCCTCCGTTTGGGCCTGCGCATTGGGTGCTTGCTCCCCGCCCGCGGCCTGCGCTGCGTTGCGCGGGTCGTCCGGTGAGAGCGACGGGGTGGACCACTGCGTGTCTGATTCGCTTCCAACAGGATGGAACGAGCGCGGGACATTGCTGGCCGCGAAAGGATCGAACGGATCCTCCTCGTCGCTCTGCTCGTCTGGACGCATCGACGACCGCAGTGACGAGCTCGGCGTGAGCGCCCGTGGAAAAAGTGCGCTTTCGGGCATGAGTGGGGCCGTGATCGCGAGCTTCGACGTCGGCCTCCCAGGAACCGTACCCCACAGGTCCGGCGAAGGCGTGTCGCCCCTGAGCTGGGCGAGCGAGCCGGGATTTGAGGACGCTGCAGACAGGGGACGCTGGATGGGCTTGAACTCGGACGCCTTGGCATTGAGGGACCGCGGAGAGCTGATCGGCGACGCGGGGAGACTCGCCGTAAATTGCGCGTGTGTTATGAGCGGCGAGGTGCTGGGAGACTCGCCGCGTGCGGTCATGTAGGACGTAGCTTGCTGGTGTACGCCGAGCGGGGACGTAAGGGGCGTGTGCGGCCGACGAAAAATCATCGCGAGTGGAGAGCTGGGTGCCGAGTTCGGTGTGTCGGGGCGCGGGACAAGGCGCGCGGAGTGGGTTGATGCGCGCGAGGACGGGCGAGAGATCGGGCGACGAGTCGGCGTGAGGAAGTGAAATGGCACGTTGTCGACGTCGTCGCGGTGCTTGTGCATGAGATCGAGGACGTGTTGTTCGAGCTAGAGGGTCCGATCAGTAATCAGTATCGCGATCTCATCGTCCAGTGCGCGCGGAACAGAGTGTTGCATGGCGCTAGCAGTCGCGATGAGTGCAGCAGTTTCATTGAGAGGTACAACACACGATGCGTAGGGGAACTCGGGCTGGAAGTATGGCCAACGTCACTCGGGCCCTCCCTTGTCATCAAGTCGTCGAGCTAACACTACGGGTCGGAGGATATCTATACACACGTCGCACGGTGTCCACCATACCGCAGTGTGGTAGTCGAGGGATCCTCACACACAATGGCGTGACAGCCGTTACAGCCCGATGAGACTGATGTGCATTACTCACCTCCTCCTCGTCTATAGATCCAAAGGTATCCTTGAGTAGCTGCTTGAGATCATCCTCTCGCTCGCTATTCAAGAGCGCAGTGACCTTCCCCACCAGCGCAGAGTCGACCCTCGGGTCGTCCGCATCGGGGTCGGCGTCGTTGCTTTCCAAGCCTGTCTTATACTGCCGGGCAATCGCAGAGAGCTGTGCGCGGGTGTGGGGAAACTTGTGCCCCGACGGCGCAGGGCCGTCGTGGCCAGTGTCGGCGATGTCGTCAGAAGGGATGGCTATCGTTGGAGGGGCAAGCATGGTGAGTGTAGACTGGGAGACCGACCCCCTGCATCACGGTTATTCCTGAGATGAAGGCACACTCCTTATGGCATCTGCCACTAAGCATGGTATCCACTTCCATCACTACGCCTACAACTTCATCCGCAGCTACTCATTCTCCGTTCTTGCCTGCATAACTCCAAAACGCCTCGAATGGAACCTGATATACTGCATATCCTCCTCAGCTAAGGAGAGGGGAAGACAACCGAGTGACGGTGCAACCGTGACAGGCGGGCTCAATACCACGTGGCTGCTATTAATCTCCAGCGGCGACAGCTTTGATGGGAAAGTGAGCTAAGATGGTGCAATGGCGGACTACTAATCTGACTGGTCCAAGCATGAACAATGCGAAGAACTTCACGGTTGAGCTGGATACTGCGCTCTCTCGCTTTTGCCACCTGTACTCAGCGGTTGCGATGCTGATTTATACTACTATCCATGCCGATGAACTGCTGAGCTTTCAAACACCACCATAATTGTCTTTCATGCCTAAATGCCTAAGGAGGCCTCCGCAGTTAGCCAGGTCCAATGGAAGGGACAGTATGAATGATGTATGCAACAATACACCGGCCTACAGCGTTAGCGGAGTTACATACATACACCCACAATAATCGCAGGGAAAGGCGGAAAGCTTGCGAACTGCTCAGGGTGACCAGGTGAGAGGAGATATGCACTATCTTGATCTGCGGTCTTGAAGGTCTGGTCAAAATTACCAGCTAAATAGAATCCAAGAGCTCAGCGTCCATATCACATAGTCACACGCATTGTAATAGCGACCTATAACGCGAGGACGAGTGCAATGCTATCATAGCTGGCTACCAGTACGTACGTGCATTTCATAGAAACGAAGATATGTCTGCCTTGTTCTTTCTGGCTTTACTAACAGGTGGTACGCGGGACTTTTGTTACGAGAAGCGTTTTCAGCATCCCCGCAGGAGAATAGGAGAGATATAATCGATTCTATTATTCAGACGGTTCTTCAGGCCGCCTCTCATCTTTCAATCCGTATAGACAGGTTATGGACGAGCTTGTTGTCTTGTTTCAATTTCAATACGCATATCATCATGGGCATTTCCTGACAATGTTGATTGAGTCGATGTGAATCGTGGAATGTTTGACTCATTTGAACCAAATTGAACGTTGTCGGACCAAGTTCGCTGTGGATGCGAGACAGACTTATGAAAGCATATGCCATCGGTAACCATGCGTCGTTGAACTGAGTTTCGCTTCCCCATTTCGTACCATGGGAGTTAGTGGCGAGCTCTGCTGAGGCTTTAGCCTTTGTGGCCGCCACCATTGATTGCCGGGGCCACGTGTTATCTCATGCCTCGGATGCCCGATTTGACAAATTCGAGATAAATCTCGAGATTTAGTGACCGGTCTTGCGGGGGAACGCAGCTCGCACACGGACATCAATGCATCTTTTGAGTCGGATATACGACTCCATTTGCTGTGTGATTTTGTCCAGTGCGGATTTGATCATCTCGCTGTGGGCACAGCATCACGAGGCGAGTTGCCTAATATACCTGATGCTCATCACCGCGTCAGGGCAATCAGCGTGTCTCCTCTTGTCCTCATCCTCGAACTCCTCGTTCACAATATGTCCTCAAGCAGCCCACTCGTGAGCAGGCCTTCAAGACGTCGTAATGCACCCCTATCGTGTGCGGAGTGTCGACGGTTCGTCCAGTGCATGCTCTGCGAGATTTCTCGTGTTTGACGCTCGGGCTGCACAGGCTTAAGCTCAAGTCCGTGATCATCGTACTTACTCCTCGGTAAATCTAAGCGAACTATTTGTCTCCACAGATGTTCGCGTCAGTTTCCGTGCTCTAGCTGTGTCAAAAAAGGATGTGCTCAGATCTGTCCCGATGGTGGGGTCAAGAGTTCTCCGTGCTGCTGTACGTGCTGACTCATGACGTTTCTCAGGATCACTCACCACGGGCAAGGGTAACAGGTAGCTTTCGGTTCTTCACCATCTATGAAAGCTGCCACAACAGACATTGCAGATTTGTCTTGGCGAATACAGTAGTTCTCCATGAGAAGATCAATGCACTAGCAAATCGTGTAAGACAGTTGGAAGACGCATTGCAAGACGCATACAGTCATATCTCGCTGGAACCTCATCCCCTCTTGTCCGAGGAATTGCTGCAGATCAAGAGACCTCTTGAGCGGGAAACTCAAGAAGAAGCACAGCAAGAACCAGAAGCAGGTATTACGGAAGCTATCGATGCCGTTGGATCTCTGTATGTCGATCGATCACGTTTCGTGCACATGGATTTGCTTTGAGACATGTCACAGGTACCTCGGAGACTCGGGTCATACGAAATTCTTTGGAACAACCGCCAATGCTTGGGTATGTTGCCGCCTTCGTTTTATGAGTATTCGCAGGCTCAATTTGCCATCTAGTATCTCCTTCAGGTATGATCACTGGTATACTATATGCAGCATTGTTTACAGACGTACGATAGAATGAGGAAGGCGCGGAGGATGATGTAGAGTCTCCGCAAGGCCCATTGCCAACAGATATTCCCTGGTTGAGCCATGCATTCCCTTTCTCCACGAGTGTCATCGAGAGCATTCCGGACATACGAAACAGTCTCATATCGTTGCTTCCGGAACTCTCAGAAGTGCGTCGCTTAGCGGCATTGTATTTCAAGCATGGCGCATGGATGTACGTCATCCGCCAATCTATGCCATTCATAGCAAGAAGTTTACTGGCCCGGATGCGCACAGGTACACACCCATACCCGAGAGCGAGTTCCTTGGGACAATTCTGCCGCGATTCTATGAACTCTCGCCGGCATACCTAGATCAAGATCCGCTCGACTCGCACCGGCTCGCAATATTGTATCTAGTTCTTGCGATGGGTACTTTGGTTGATCTCGAAATAGAGCCTCTCTCCCCCTCAGCCACCCGCTATTATCAGCTTGGACGCGCTGCTCTGTCGTTGGATTCTGTCCTGGAACACCAGACTCTACCGGCTATTCAGGCATTGGTCAGTAGGCTTGCCCCGATGTCCACGGACGATTGCTCATATGCCTTTTACGGCACGTGCACAGATTCTTATGTGCCATTTTATGTTCCTATCGCACGTCGACGGTCCGCGCTGGGCGCTGATGGGGCTTGCCGTCAAGCTGGCATTGACTGTTAGTCCGCATATCTGCTCTTAATGTCAAAAATCGAGCACTGATTAATCTGCTTTCAGCTTGGACTTCGTAAGACATGCACGTAGTCAATATAGATAAGCTCTGACTTGTGATTTAAGATCGCGATGGAAATAAGTGGAATTTGAATCCCGAAGAGGCTTTCAAGCGGCGAAATTTATTCTACGAGCTTTACACCTATGACTCATGGCAGGTATATCGGCCTTCTCCTCGCCCGGGTAGTATTGCGACTCAATGCTGGCCATGTCTTCCCACAATGATAGAGCCTCACGTTCGGCAGGCCTCCATCGCTGTCGATGGCCTTTATCGATTGTCAAATGCCGGAAAGTCCGGCGGCGAAGACAGATTCTGGAGAGCCCGAGATGAGCTGTGAGTCTTGTTTCACACTGCGGATGTAACGGTCCGTGTAGTTCTGATACTAATGTTGCCCGTCGACGTGGATAGTCGCGGCTTGGAAGCATCTCTTTGCTTCGCGATGCCAGAGCGTTGTTCACGAGCAGGTGTTCGGTGCCCGGATCTCCAGCTATCGCACTGTCATAGAGCTCGACAAGAAGGTCCGGGAATTCTATCTTCCGCCATCGTTGCGCGTACCGGGGTTCGGAGGAGCAAAATTGGAGCAGACGTCGACGTCGTACGAGAAGATCCTCCAAGGATATTGTGCCTTCTCAATGAGAGAAATCAGTAAGCATCCTTCTTCGTATCGCATGCCCACACCAACCACCTGGACCAGCCGTCTTCTACATGCATCGCGGCTTCTTCGCCACCGCTCTCCAAGACAATCCAGAGGATCCGCTAGGCAGCAAGTACGCGCCGTCTGTCTTGGCGGCACACAACAGCGCATGCGCCTTCGTTAGCTTGGTCAAGAGTCTGCACTCGCAATTCCCGGCGTTGGTGGAGCGGATGTGGTTCTTCTTCACACATGTATTCTCGTGCTCGGTGAGCATCGCGAACGCAACGTGGCGCGTTCATGGCTGATTGTGGGTACATGTCCAGATCGTGTTGGGTGCGATACCGTCCAAGAGTCCTGGCATGGCGCTGGCTCGTTCGGCGCTCGCGCAGCTCGACACCGCATACAGCCTCTTCGACAGTGTGTCTCACAATCCCCGTGCGGCCAAGGTGCTTGTGAGTAAATTTTTATGGTTCAATTGCTGAGTGCTTGGCATAAGGACCTGTTGCTGATGACTCTTGTGCTATAGCCTGTGTTGCGGAAGCTGAAGAGTAGAGCTGAGGCGTCCATGGCTGAATATCATTCTCGAAATATGGCACCGCGCAATGGCCCTCATGGATTCACCATCAAAGAAGACGAAGAACTCACGGCTCTTGGCGGCAAGACCAGATTGGTCTCTCGCAAGTCGCCCTCAGCACCGTCCTCTCCGAGCGGGAGCAACTCGCAAGGTGGATCCAGCCCCCGCGATGCCTCCGACCAGTCCCCAGTGCAGAGCGTGGCTCCTCCCGTGCCCGAGCCCATGCAGTCCATCCAACACGGCATCATGGATCCCCCTCAGCCATGGCAAACGTACAACCAGTCACCCACCGCCGTCAACGGCTTCGGATACAACGGCAGTCTATACCAGCCATATGCGGAGCTGCACGGCATGTGGCAGTCACCATTTGACCAGAGCATGATACCCCATAGTAATGGGCACCACCCGATGGTCCAGCAGCCTATGGGGCTGGATGTGTCGGCCATTCAGAACGGAGCATACATGAATATGGACCCTACGGCTGCCTCGTACGGGTACATGTCTGGCGGTGGCTCGCCGGACGGTCAAATGCAGCAGCCTGACGCATCATGGCAGAATTTGTGGGCGCAGTTCAATCAGGCGTAGAGGAATTCTTAGAAGTGGAGATCAATGGACTGTTGTAATATACACTGAAACGTCGGATTGCTTTCTTGTTCACGCTTACATAGCTCTCGAATTGTCCGTCGCTGACATTTGACGAATGGATGAATGTGCTTCTTGCATGTTATAGCTGCGGTGCGATGCGGTGAATCAAGGTGATATGCGGTCTTTTTACGTCTGCGAGAGCGGTCTTAGCAAACTTTGTGAAGGGCTCGTCACCTGTAGCTGTGCCAAGGCGACATTCAGATGTCAAGCACGGCACAGTCAACGTTTGTGCCGTTTAACTCCGCAGTATACTACAATGTTGCACCTCTGAACGTCTCAGCTAACGTTCAAACTGCATCTGCGGATACTTAGTAATATTGTCTTTGATCGTTCATTCGAGATGAGGTGGCCGCCCACCTCAAACGCGCATACACTTACAATAGAGAGCCATACGCGGACAGCAGGTCAGAGTATGTACAGGAATCATGGACTGGGTCGTCCTTCTTGAAAGGGAGTCGTTGGGTTGTCATGCTCACTAACCAGCTCTTCGATGGGTTTTATTTGCGTATTCGGAACAAGTGATTCGATGGCGAGAAGTCCAGCGAAGGGGATCATCCAAGCCTTTCTGACGTGAGTTTCGTCGCTTACATAGGGTACACACGGGCCTGACATGACATGCCAAGGGGATTGTGCGCGAAAGCTAGAACTAGCCATCAGTGGTAGACACAAGATGAACACATCCGCTTTGCTTACAAGAGGAGTTGCTTTAAAATGGATGATAATAGTACCGGAATGTATCAACCGCAGATCGGATCTGCTGCATTGTCTCCCCATTGAGTTTAATACTTTCTCCTTTCTCCGACTACGTCGTCCTCGCATGGATTCTCAAGGTTGAACAGCTTCAGACGGCTACCGTGCGAAGGTCGAAACAGTAGACAATCCGCTATGTCCTCGCCTTCGGCGTCTCCTACGATAGATAGTACTTCCAGATCGGGAGCCGTGAGTCTAGTGTGATCATCTGGATGATACATCTGAAGTGCATCGAACAGAGCTTGTACTGTGTTCGTAGCGGTGACCGTCAAAAACTTCAGGCGAGGGAAGACGAGGAAGACTTTGTCCCAATCGTCTTCAGTGAAACAGCTTTGGTCTCCGATAATGTCAAGGCTTGTCACAGAGCATCTTTCGAAGATATCCACAGCGAAACGCAGCATCGCGCAGAATATTTCCCCGTGGGAAAGAACCGGAGGAATATCGAACTCAACAGTGCACTGCAACCATGGTGAACCGCGGCCGTCCGGTGATTGACTTGTGTAAGCCTTGAATGTAAGGATCCCCCTTCCGAGTTCAATAGTAAGACGATCGATGTCGCGCAGCTCGTCCTTCTTTCGTGGGAGAAGGGCCGGAATAATGTTCCAGCTCCTCCTGTCCTCTCCCAATGTGTAATTGTCGCAAAATAGTTCAACGGAAGCGTCGATGGGGATGGTGACACGGGAGAGAAAGCTCGATACGACCTCGTATTGATCCGCCAAGCGCAGTTTCCACAGATGGGGCAGGGTGATGGTATGATCAGAATTCTCAGACGCATGCATGACGGGATCCGCCCTGGTTGATTTCGGCCATGACCACTCCAACGTGAGGTACTCGAGACTCGGGGATTCCTTGAGGAGGGTAAACATCGCATTCGCGGATGGGGGAGACCTGAACTTCACGCGACGCAGTTCCAGATGTACGAGGTTTCTGAGGGCTAGAGCGCCCCACGGTACGTTCGTGCCTTCGAGGATAAGTGACTGCATATTAGGGAATTGATTGGATAGCGGTTCGAATGAGGATTCCCAATCAGGTAAGCAGACATCGGACGGGGTCAACGCCAACGTTTTGAGAGCGGGCATCTCGGTTCGCAATAGCGAGAGGTATACTGCCATGAAATGACAGCTAACGGGTGAAAATCGCAAAGAGCGGATACGATGCGCGTGAGATGTAATGACGGCCATTATATTTGAAGCATCGGGTATCCTTCTGATCCTGCGCGGTCTGCTCTCGCGGTTACTGGCAATGATGGTTACCAGTGCGTTTTGGGAACGTTGGAGACATAGCTGCAAGAAGCCAAGCCCCCTCGTGATATCAATCTCCAACCAGAAGCCAGGTGTCTCCAGTGCCACCGCGCGCCAGTGGCGGCATACCCGGGTGAGCTCCCGCCATTTCATATATGGAGATGTATCTTGGACGTAAAAGAATATCTCCACCAGCATCTCGTTTGGGAGACTGACGGCAGGGCAGAAGGAATTGTGAAGGGTGCTGACGCTTTGTAGATAGGACTGTGCCTGCTCCCTTTGCTCCGGAGCCACCGCTGAGCCTCATGGGCAGACATCTGGCTGATTTCTAATCGCTCTGCTTGAGAGAGCTCGAACGGGACAGGATTGCTCATGGCGGCTCGATGCTGGTTAGCTTTAGGAGCTTATGGCTCGGATTTTAGTAGTGCAAAAGAATGTTCATGCTACAGATAGCAACAGACATACTGTGTACTTTAAGGATCTTGTTAGTTAGAGGGTACGTGAGAAGGTTGCCCGACGGGTGCTGATAGGTTGTGAAGTACTGGCGAAGAGCAGTCACGGTTGTGGATCGCACTGTGTCAGAGGCGCTCGTCGGCAACTGCCGTCCGATCGCGTCTGATGACATCGCTGTGGCTCACCGTTATTCACTTTACGTAATCTTTCTTGTCCTTCCGAGCGTGTTTTTGTGTTTTCCGCTCACAGAGAAGGCATTTCTCTGCAGCCACAGAGCTCGGTAAGCTGGTGCGGGACACGGCACTCATTCGCCACTTCCACCCTACAGTCATCAACCGGTCAATGAGACACTCAAATTGTTTTAAGACTCTAGCAGGAGAATTTCCACATAAGAATGAGATCAGACCTTACTCATAGTTCAAACAGTACGGAAACATTATGCTTATGTAGTTTTAACTCTTATCGAGTGTGAACAGAGGGCATGGGGAGCAGATCAGTGTCGCAGTCCTTATCAATCTAAATTCGCTCCTTGAGACATGGTCACATCACGCTTTCTCCTACCATATTTGGAAACAAGTAATCGATGCATCTCACTCGCATTCACCACGATCTTCTGCCCATTTTATTGCAATCATCCTCCGTATCACTTTCTATGAACCAAGGCCTTCGAAACCTGGCTTTCTACATGCTGGCCTCTGATGCTCCTACTTAGCTTCATTGAGTTTTGCCTCCCAATTTGGACTTCTTGACTGTCAAGTCAAACTCAGCCCTCTGCCAAATATGGAAATAATGTGACATAACAGAGGGTCACTGTGTCTCATGATCAAGGCTCTCATATGCAGTGTTATGCTCATTCTGTCTGTCTATCACTCATTTCCTTTTGTACTGTATTCAAAACTGGGGGAACATGTAGCCAATAAGACAAGCTTTAATATGAGACTCATAATTGGTAGTGTAATGCAGATGCAGATGCATGAAAAATCATAGATTGTGGGGTTTCAGTTTCACACCCATGTAAAATTCAATGAGATTGAAAGTTGGTGAACCCACCACTCAGCACATTCCCCTAATTTTTGGTGTAGAGTAGCAT
>NW_024468515.1:155346-227915 GCF_001632365.1 Laetiporus sulphureus 93-53 | reverse complement strand
CACTCAAATTCTAAATGTATTTGGTGAGTTTGAAAATGGTGTCATTTCTTAACTATATGATATTAAATTTCTGCCTCCAACATATTATATGCAAATACTTAATATGGAATGTGGGAAGGAACTGTAGCAAATTGAGATCACAAAGGCAAAAAACCTGTCGACATTTGCTAAGCATTTGCCACATGCGCAAATTGCTTCATGTCTGCGGTGTGACCAGTTGATGACTGTATCACGTGACCGTGTCGGGGCGCGAAAGGACATCAGCGTCTACCGTCTCGCGCATGCACTCACGCACCAGTCTTACCTATTGCCAGGGTTGTTTTGATTCCGCATTCCATTTGACTGGTGGTTGAGGGCGGATCTCCTCAGCTTGCTAGGTTGTATTCCTCGCTCGTCCATCATTGTTCGGTCGCAACATCAATTTACCATGGATGTAACGGATCCTCGTACACGGCACAAAGTCTCACTGAATCCTGTGACAATTGGCCAAAAACCGTATGTTTGGATCAACTAATGTTCACTTTTGCCAGCTGAAAAGTA
Source organism: Laetiporus sulphureus 93-53 (assembly GCF_001632365.1). Taxonomy (NCBI): domain Eukaryota; kingdom Fungi; phylum Basidiomycota; class Agaricomycetes; order Polyporales; family Laetiporaceae; genus Laetiporus; species Laetiporus sulphureus. The sequence goes on along the minus strand of NW_024468515.1, from coordinate 227,375 downwards.
GTACAGCACAGTCCTCCCTCAGCTCCTGCTTTCTGACATGCTGCTGGTGCTGGCACTTCACGCCGGCAAGACATATCTATTTCACGCCGACGCAGGTGTTTTCTGGGTGCTCGTACGAATACTGGCATGTGGCGCTGTAGGAATGATTGCATGGGCGGTCAGTGGGGGCCACTTGCGAAAGAAACGGACGATCGAGGTGTGCCGCCCATCCTTGTCCTTGTCTACTGGCATTCATATAATGTGGATCTGAAGTGGTCTGTTCTGGGCATGTCATCGCTGCTGTTGTTCTTAAGACAGGCAGGTCTGGCTACGGCACTTTACAGGCTACCGTCGACAAGGTATGTTCCCATCGCTAAGCTGCTACTGCTGATTGCCTGAAATGCGCAGGGTCATCGTAATCACCCACTTCTCTGTGATGTGGCTGAAGTCAGTACTAACGCCGAAATCGGTGCGTCCGCAGTGTATTGGCATGATGAGTATGCTTCCTGACTAGCGATTTAGTTGTTGCAAACCTGTGCCGTTGCATTTGCTCTTCTAGTTGCTTTTCTGTCGGATGCCAACTTCTCCACCGAAAACTTCCGTGAGATTCTTCCTGCGTATGGTGGCTTAGCTTTGGAGGCAGTAGCGTTTAGTGCTCTTGACCATACACAAGGCGTCCTCCTGCCGTCCCTTGGCGAGCCATTAACAGTCGCCATGAGTACCTTGGGTGCATTCTCCTTCAGCCTTCCTCTGTATATGTTAAGACATGTCATGGTAAGTGTCTCACAGTGTCTGATACCACACAAATTCTCCGCATTTATGCAATCTTCGCAGAGTGAAGTCCCGATACATTCACCGATCTCCTTGACAGCGCTGTCCGTCTTCCCTTTCCTCGCATATGTACTGCTGTATCAAGCTCCCAAGGCCGCGCGTGCTGCCAAGTCCCCGGCATTTCCTGCCCAGTACTTCCTGCTCTCGTATGCGCTGACGCTTTTCGCCTCTGTCACGTTTGGTCTCCTGGTGTTTGGTCGATATCCTCGTCCGTCTGACTTCTTGATCGCGTCGCTGCTGCTTTATGGTATGTTGCACATGAAATAGCACATTCGTCTTGTATCATTATCTCATCCTTCTTTCCCGTGTAGGCGTATACCCTCGGATATCCGACCCGATCGCTCCCTCCCCTTATGCTACCAGCTCGCGTGTGATCCGTGCCTACCTCAAGTCCATTCTCTCTAATCCGGAGTCGCGCAAAATCTTCTACTTTCTCATGCTGAACATGTGCTATATGCTGGTCCAGATGATGTACGGTGTATGGACAAATAGTCTGGGACTGATATCGGACGGTAGGCATATAGACGCATCAGGTTTCTATGTGTAGAGTTCATGACAGTTGACACCTCGTAGCAATCCATATGGCCTTTGATTGTATGGCCATTGGCGTGGGCCTCATTGCATCTGTGATGGCAAGATGGCCACCGAACGAAAGATTCACCTATGGGTACGTTCGTCTCATTACGGATCTCTCGCCAGTCACAGCTCACGCGGATGCACAGATACGGACGCATTGAGACACTGTCTGGGTTCGCGAACGGTATCTTCCTCATCTTGATTTCGCTCTTCATCGTCTTCGAAGCCATCCAGCGACTGTCAGTGCTGTGCCTTCCATTCCTCTCCAACGTGCATCTGACAGGAGTCAAACAGATTGGATCCGCCAGAGATGAACACTAGTCAGCTGTTGCTTGTCAGTTCGTTGGGACTGGCGGTCAACTTATTCGGCATGTTCGCAATGGGCGGGCATCATCACCACGTTCGTTGATTTCATTGATGCACGAGAGGTGCACTGCTCATCTGACTGATTGATATCTCGTATAGGGCGGACACTCTCACTCTCATTCGCATTCGCATGGTCATGATAATAGCGACGGCCACGCAGAGCCCACCTCATCGCCGACACCAGACCACGGCCACAGTCATGATCATCATGACCACGCCCATGGCGATGTGCATTCCCATTCGCACACGCACGCACACGAGGAATCACATTTGCACTCGGGTTCCCCGCCTGAATCGCCCCCCATTCCCGCTCATCATGCGCATTCACACACCATGGACCCGATCATCAACGTCAGCGGGATGGAGCCTGGCTCTCCCACCTCGCCCCACCCGCACTTCACACGACATGCCGTCCACCACAGCTTGAGCGAGAATGAGCTACTCGTCAGCAACTCCCCGGGAACGCACGCTGACAGTCCGATCACGCCGCACTACTCATTCGAGCACGACACGCACTACGAGACGCACCATTCGTCCGCGCACGAGCCGAATTTGCATGACCATTCGCATGTGCACGAGCATCACGAGCATGAGGGACACAGCCACAACATGCGCGGTGTGTTTTTGCACGTCATGGCGGTATGTCGCTTCTTCACGCCGGTATTCCACTATAGGCCACGCTGCTCATTCTATACCACATTCGCTCTAGGACACGCTCGGGTCCGTCGGAGTTATCATCTCCACACTGTTGATCCAGTGGTATGGCTGGACGGGCTTCGACCCCATCGCTTCTCTCTTCATCGCAGTGCTCATCGCCGCGAGCGTCATTCCGCTCGTCATCGACACGGGAAAGGTTCTCGCGCTCGACGTTTCTGATCGGGAAACACGCATCAGGGACACGCTCTCGGAGGTTTGTCGCGACCTGCAACTCTAATTTCGCTTTGGTTTGACTGAGCAGAGCCACTCTCACACAGCTGTCATCTATCAAAGGCCTGGCATCTTACACGTCACCGCGTTTCTGGCCCAAGGACGATAACAGCATCATCGGCAGCATCCACGTCCAACTCGCACCCTCGCCGTCCTCCTACGACCCTACGGGCCCTCACTCGACCCGGCGCACAACGTACGCGAACATCGACCACGTAGTGGAGCGTGTTGACAAGCTGCTTCGGAGCCGGATTACCGGGCTTGAGGAGCTCACCATCCAAGTTGAAGAGTCATCGTTCTCCCGCCCATGACACTGTTAACATAGTAGGCTACGACGCTAATCAGAGCAGATATATTGGACGATGTAGTGTACTAATAACATTATGATGCTGATCGCGCTACGTTCAACTTCAATTCCCATTGCGACACCAAGAGTCCGAATAGAGCAATCTACAGAGCGTAATGAAACAAGCAAGGTATATATGGGCTACAAGCACTTGTGGTGGCGGACGTGCATGCACGTCCCCGGCTGATGCGATAGTGAGACGGGATCCTGTCCTATTGTTCGTTGAGGTTGTTCAGTAGAGTATTCAAGCATCTCTTCGTGACCATGTCACCCTGTTGATAACGTCATCAGCACGGGCAAATGCTGGCGTGGACGGAGAAAAGCCCACCTTCAGCAATGCGCTAAACGTCTGGTCACGCAAGGGCTCCGGAAGGCATTGTCGTAGTGCCTCTCTTGCTCTATCAAATGATGAATTCCATGAGCATCACAGCGCAGCACTCAATATCAAACGTGATTACCTCATGTTGTCGCTGAGTCGCAAATAGCAACGCACGACGTGCTTGAGAAGCCGCACAGCCTGCGTCTCGACGAGCTGGTTGACCATGTTGCTCAACACCGTGCCGACAGCATAGAAGCGCTCATAAGTGTGGCAGATGTAGGTCAATCCGGTTTCATCAAGGAGGATTTTCTGCACGATGAAGATCGCCACAGTTTTTGAAAGCTCGGAACCGGTCTCCATGATGCGCAGGCAGAGTGGGATGATCTCCGTCGAAAGCAAGAAGTGGATGACAGTGTTGTTGTCGTTTTGCTGCGTCAGGTCAATAAGTAAACCCGAAAGTGAGCTAGAAAGCAGGAGCATGACATACTTTGACCAAAGCACCGATAACGCCGAGTGAAGTGAGACGGAGGTATTCAAATGGACGGGTCTTCGAAGTAGTATTCAAGAAGGGGTATAGGAAAAGGGGGATATGAGCTGCACGCCACATCGCGGAACAAGCGTTAGTCAGTATCGACAATCCATTGCACACTCTGATGACATACCATTGAGAAAGAGCTGGCGCGTGTCTGGGTGGGAAGCGACACATTGCAGGAGCGCAAGGGCGTTGCAGACCCGGTTGGAGGCATGGGCGGTAAGGTTAGGCGGAGTGAGCAGAGGATAGACCGAGACGATCTCTTGCAAGAGCGCCGGCATAATACCTGGCAATACAGATTAGCTTGGAACGCCACTCCAACGCTTGACGTGAGGATGTATGCATATGCACTCACCGAACGAATGCCAGAGCACAAATGCCAGGTCATCATACTGCTCTCTCTTCTTGCTCAGTTCCAGCAAAGCGCTCTCCCTCGTATTGGCATCGAGCAGATCAATCACCAAGGCGTATATTTTCGTTTGTTCATTGGTCGCGGGGGAGTGCCCGACGAACGCAGCGGTAGACTGTGTCAAATGGGCGAGACCTGGGTTCGGCGTGTCGTTGTACCCGCCGAGCCCACGCTGGTACGCGTTGTATTGCAAGGTGTGCATGTAGGAAACTGGCTTTGGAGAGATGAGCCCCGCCATGGGGAAGGAGGAGGAGAACGTCGTGGACAGGATGCAGGCAGAGGTAGGCGGTCAAGCACAAGTCCAGAGCTTACGCGGGCAGAAGCGCCCATACATGTCAGACGCTTACTAACTTAGCCAAGCGCTCGCGGTGGCTGCGCGTCCACGGGGATAAAGCAAGGATTGACCTAGTATTAGGATATTGTGGTACCCATTACAGCGACAGTATCGTACCAGGCTGTTTTACACTGAATGGTACACACAGACACGACGGATACAGAGAAAGGATATACATACATCCGATCCAACAGAATGGTCAACAAGTCCAGTGCTCACTGGCACGCATATAGTCATCAGTCCGGCAGCATTTCATCTGCCTGCACCGTTTCGCACGTCGTCATTTAGGGAAGTCAAGGTGCCGTGTTTTCGCTGAGAAGCGCAACGAGGTATTCCTGGATGCCGGCAGCGCAAGAGCAGTCGACCGTCGATCAGCAGCCTTGATCTACTAATAGCTGGCCTTGGCTTACCTTGTCCTCTTCAGAATCAGCAAACATGGACCAGGCATCCCGTCCATCGCGAAACTCGACGGCGAAAGAATGAGGAACTCCTTCCAGCGCCTCATAGCCTTCCTGCCACTCTCTGATGTGACGAACATCAGCCAGACGGACAACCTCGAGCGGTTGGGTCATCTCCTGCAAGAAACGACATTGGCTAATGTGTAAAGCGGGAGCAGCATAGACGCACTTCGGGGTTCCTGAAAAGTAACAGAGTCTTCTCGTCCAGCTCGTAGTAGCGCCGTTTCCAAGCCGGGGACTGGTCAGCTTGAACAGTTACCCATCCCGATAGGAATACGTTGCGCCCTTCTGCGGTCTTTGAGTTACGTTTCAGTTGTTTGGCTAGAGCCTGTCGTTCCGCCTGAATGCGACGCCGTGACTCTTCTCTCTTTCCCGAGAGTTCCTGCGCGCGCTGCATCTGTTCTCTTCTCCATGCCTGTAGTTTCTGTGTCTCTTGTAGGCGCCTCTCTCTGTCCTTGCGCCTTTTCTCCTCCACAATGATCCGCCTCCTTTCCTCCGCAGCCTGCTCAATAGCTTCCTTCTTCCTCCTCTCGTCGGCGACCCTCCTCAACTTCTCTTCCAATGCTGCCTTTCTCTGCTCTTCCTCCTCCATGTGCCTCTTCAGTATCTCCTCCTTCTCGCGCTTGAGCCTTGCCTGACGCTCCGCTTCCTCCTTCCTAGCTTGCTCCTCCTCCATCTCCTTCCGGCGGATCATTTCTCTCCTCCGGATCTCAGCGTCATCGGGGGTTGAGACAGTGCGACGCGGCGGAATGCGGCCGCGGGCGGGCGTTGGGCGGCTCGTGGCCATTGGGATGCGTGACGGTGCGGTCGAGGAGCGTATAGGCTGCACACGCACACCTGCAGGCGACGGAGCTTGGAGCGTTGCAGGCACGTTCTCTGCTAGATTAGCTTCCGAAGGTCGCAACTGCCGTGTGAGGAAGAGAGGCGATCGAGCTGAGTACTCGGAGATGACCTCCAGCGTGCCTGATGAAGAGACGGGCGAGGGCGAGCGAGCGAACGGAGAGATGTCATAGGCGGTGAAGGTCTGTTGCCAACTCTCTACATGTCGACGGCGGGGCCTGGTCACGAACAGTTCTTTTGGTGGCGGTGGCGGTGGAAGGTCGTCTTCATCTTCATGTTCAACATAGAAACGGCTCTTGCGAGAGATTGATGAGGGGCCTAGCTTTGTGAGAAAGTGAGCGAAACTGAGCTTCGGGCGCGACTTGCTCGTGGTGACCACAGACGGCATCACGAAAGTGAACGTCGTAAAGGAGCGTGGTCGAGATGGTCGGGGGTCAAGACGTAAGAACTGACTCTGAAAAACGCAGTTCGGCTAATGTGAGCTGAGCAGGATAAAGTAATCGGGCCTAGCACCGGTTTGGCATGGGGCCTCGGATGAGGCTGAGCACGCCGCTGTTCGCATCGTAACCATCCGGAATCGACGTCAGATATTCGCATTGCATGAAGACTACTATGTGGCTGTTGATCATTGTTCCCCCTCTTAGATTAGGTAACAATGATTTTGCTTTTGCATGCTAACCCACTTCCAGCATCAGTAGAACAACTTTCCAACAATTTCGCGTTCATAACCGTGGTGATGGCGCAGCAGCCATGAGGCAATGAGGCAGAAGGTCCAGGCGGTACCGGGGCTGTCTCCAACGGAACTCGACCGCGGTGTCCGCAACTCCCAATTGTGCAATATCAATCACTCTGAAGCAGATGGGAGCGGAAATCACGGACGTCGCGTCTCAGGCCTGTGGCACTGTGCAAGAATATCAATGACCGCCTCCATATATATACTCCAGTTGTCGTGTGAAATGCTAACGCCCAACGCCAACGGTCACGCCGCAATTCTACTTGATCTCTTCTGTTGCAAGGCGCCCCCTTCCCCCATTCCCTATCGTCAAATGGCGTCCGGCGTATCCTTCCTGCTAAGCACTGAAATGTGGCCCGCGCGCACCGACGGACCTCCCGCCGACCATGGCGTATCTCCGGGTCTAGCCGCAAGTCTAGCGGTCGTCCCCTCCCAATGTAGTGGAAATGGGCTGCAAGAGAGTTTTGGTGCGATAGAAACATTAATCTTCGACGCCGTCGGGTTCGACTTGTTGAATTACGGTTGGCAGTTCCTTCAAGTTTTCCTTCTCCAGAGTCTGGTATTTGACCCGGACGATTGCATTGCGCGTCCTGATGTCCTGCCTTCGTCTTGGGATCTTCGGCTTTTGTCTCCTTCATCCTTCTCTCGATAGCAAACTCTTGCGCATATATTGAGTCTTCCTCTTCGCATTCCAGTCAGGTTGCCTACTGTGGTTCATATACTTCGCTTGGGCACTCAGAGCACAATAGTCATACAGCCGTCGCGCGCGTTTTTGGCATGCGATACAAGCCAACGACTTCACAAGGTCAGTGGTGCCACCTTCGTCTTCCTCACAATCGGTCGCCTTAGCACCATCGAAGACTTCTGCGGCGCCGTGCAACGCGGTTCTCGCAGCACCGCCTATTCTTCCGAAATTCCTCGAATAAACTGCTTGAATGGTTGGTGCGACGAAGGGTGTGATTTCTACAACTCACTAGCGATAGATTGATATACAGAATCTCACATCAGACGGTTACTGGTTGTCTACAACGCGTGAGTTCTTTCTCTTCCTTCTGGGTCAATGCTAACCCTAGTACAGAGCATTCCGGCGAACGAGGTCACACCAATTTTCTCGCACGTCGCACCGAGAACTGATTTCTCCCAGGCCAATTGCTTCACAGGAAGCTGTTTGAGTATCTGCTGCGGTTGCAAAACGCCGGAGAGCTTGTACGCTGTTGTCATCGAATTCCTTCTCTGGTGGTCGTTCTATTGCGTGCGACACTCTGTCCTGGACCTCAACCAGAATCCTGTCATGGATCTGAGTGGGAGTCGACGCTCCAGAGAACTTCTGTACGTCCTCTTATAGCATGTCAAGGAAAAAATCACTTGAGTGCATAGGGCACTTCACCGTCGGGTGAGATTTCGTAATCTCCGGTGAGATTGTTGGGTACCACTTCCACGGCTCCACCAGCAGCATGAAACTTGATGCTTTCATCAGGCTCAGAGGGTCTCCGAAAACATGGCATGACACGAGGGACTGTTCGTCATCGGCGAGATATTCAATCCATGTCCCGAGTCTGCTGGACGTAAGATCAAGCCAGATACATTGACTGGTCCCATATGGCTCTAGTGCCACATGTCATGATTTTGACGCTTCCTCGCCACGCCTGCACACATGAGCGAATCAGTGGAGTCCATCAGGCAACGTTGCTCTTGCCATACAGATGGAAATAGTCTAGCTCATTGTGAGGCCGGGGATGCTGGGTCATCAGGCAGCTTGGCCCACCGTGTCGCCCACTTTCTCATGAGGATTAGCAAAGTTGTTTGCAACGATGAAGAGGTTGGCACTAGTAGCTCGGAACGAATCCTCAATTTCTTCAGCAGCACTTTATTGACTTCATTGCCGCTTTTCGAAATTGCATTTGAATGAATCGAAGTTTGACAATACCTTTAGAAGGCTTTGCTGAGCTCTTTGCATAGCTTCGGAGGCCTGTGATGTCATCTTCTTGATCATTGAGGCTACAAGGAGGGACTCGGCTTTCCAACAGTGTTTAAGCAGTTCCTTTCGCAGAAGTGCCATGAACGATCCACCCAATTTCAACAGGACGAAATGTGGAAATTGGTGTACGGTCATAGCACCGTCACGCAGCGGGGTCAACACAGCATGGAAAGAGAGCTTGTATTGGGCCTGACGGCCACTGGGCAAGCTCATAAGGAGCTGCACAAGTAGAAACAGCAAATTATATACCAGTAGCTTATGTAAGCTAAACTCTAACCTTATCTACGGTCACAACCACAAAACTCAGATTGCGACACGAAAACGTTAGCGAGGCCTCTCACCTAGGACGATCCGAGGATTGCAAAGTCGCACGAATTCATCGCCAGGGCGTTAATCCTGCGGTATGTGTGTAATCATAACATCGACGCATGCGGAGCGGCTAGTTTTGCATTCAAAGTTTTTGAACGCCTTCATGTATTATGATACTATTTGATCGTCGACCGCATGACTAAACCGTGTAGTTAAATTCCTCCCTGCGAGGCTGCGACCTTGAAGCGAACTACGAACTTCTCGAAACACGGCTGCCAGCTTGGTCTCTTGGACTACTGAGCATTTTCACAATCAGATTCATCTTGTTACGGACATTGCATTTATTGACATTGCCATGGCACATGCAAGGTTGGATGCTGCATTTGCAAATCGAAAGTTCTCACCCCGCCTTCTCGCTGCCGCCGCCAGTCAGATCGCAAACGTCGATAATCTCTGATATTCTGAAGCCTGAAGTTTATTGCAAGAGTTAAGAAGGGCACTTCTTTCCGTTGATAGTCTTCGATGAGTATCAAGGCGTGTCTCTCACCTTGTCATACAGAAGATACTGTTCTGCTGGTTGTCTCGAGTTTATTGGCGGAGTCCTTGAATGCAAGAACGACACTCCATGACAACATCAGGGATTTCGCGCCGTTGGGAGGGATACACTATCGTTCAGCTTTCAAAAACGGACGAATCACTGGTATCGCGCCTGATGCTTCGCTTAGCAAGGACTCGAATCCCCAATTCCACAGCGTTTGTGATGCCAAAGACGACCGAAGGTTGCTGAAAGAGTCGCGACATTTTCAATGAGATCCTTATTATCCTGCACACATGCAACCGTCCCATCTGCAGAGTACGTCAGTCGCAAGCTGCCAGACTCGAGTCGAGCCACAATAAATGCTCAGGTGATCCATTCAAGTTTGTCTCCTATTCTCGAACGGATTTTGGGTAGGACACTTTGATTACTTTGCCTGTTTGTCTCTGAGCAAGGAGTCATCCACTGCATCTGCTGACTCGACCACAATTATAGTTGTACTTTTAGGAAATGATAACTGCCTTGTCCATCACGCTAAGCGGCGAAACCCACTCAGCCGTCGTATTAGGAATACTCGCAACCGGTGAATACAGCTTACGGTCTGTATCTTGGGGATCCACGTCGGCATTGAATCTCTTTCGGCCTCATTTCCTCGGGGATGAAGGGAGGACATGTTGGGTCATTATCAAGTTTTGTTCTGTGACAACTTGAAAATTATGCATATCGAAGACACATCGACTGCCAACTTAGGCAGGTGTCATTGAGGATAATCTGGGGACATTCATAGCATTTAAGCACAGCTGCGTCGGTGAATTGATATCAATGGAAGAGATGCGACGAGAGGGTCTCAAGCGCTCCTAAATGCGCGATTCGCCCCAGGCCTCGAGGCTGGCAGCAATGAACTTCATAAGCATGCGAACATGTTCTTTTCCAGTACTCGTACTTTGACAGTCCTGGCGTATGCACAGGAGCAGGAAGGAAATTGTCATGCTCACGAGGGATGGAGTCGACACTTTATTGCACACAGTAAAGACGGTGAAACTAGTACCAGCTTCTTGAGCATTGAGAGTACTGCACCATTCGGCTCTCCATGCGCCAAATCCCCGGTGTTACGTCGAAGAAGTAGTGCGAGAAATCGATAAGGCAAGATCCTCAATCCTTGCACGCTTGAGCTAAGTCATGTTGGAGCAACAATGACTAAACTGAATGTCGTCAAAATACCATCCTATCGTCAGTGGAGACCGCCTCAATTTTCTGACTTCGGACGCGATGCTATTTATGAAAGACGCACTATTAAAATGGTGCGCTATTCACGAGTGGCTATCAGAATTATGGCTTCGAAGAGTCTCAGTACGGGCTCAATCCTCCCACTGCACAAGCACCACCTCCTCCCGCCAACATGCTCCAGCGGCCTCGTCGGAGCAATCCCGCTCGCATGAAAAGATCATGCATGTGCCCCATTCCATCCCCACCCTGTCCGCCGTTCGCCCGCCTTTCAGCACGCGCATCACCTCCTGCCTCCGTTCCTCGTCGCTTATCTTCTTGCCTTTGTCCTTTTCCGCCGTTGATGTCTTCAAGACGTTGATTAGGTTGGGCATTAGCTGGCACTCGAACACTCGCCGCCCTTTACAGTGCGGGCATGGTGGGATTGCAGCAGGCGTATATGTCCGCTTTGCCGTCGGCGTGACCATGAACTCAGCCTTCGTCACGAAAATGGCAGGGGAAGGCGGCAAAGGAAACAGCTTGTTAAATACGCTGTCGCTTGCGAACGGAAGAGGAGTCCCGCCCAACTCGTAACTTGTTCATAGTAATCGTGTCAGCTTAATATAAATAGTATGACATGGAAGCGCACCGTAAGCATTGCTCGCCCTCATACCCGACGCGTTTCGTGAAGCGCTCAAAGGCGTGGTCGATGTTAATGGAATTCCCATAGCCTTCCAGCGCCCATCCGGCATCTTTGCCCTTCTTGCCTGGGTCCTCATCGATGTCGTCGGCACCAGCAGGAACCTTCACTTTACGTTCCGGGAGCACATATTCTGACTCCGTCGATAGATACAATGGCGAGTATGCGGATGCAGACGCCCATTCGGAGTGATCCAGATGTGCGCTTTGCATGCGTGCCACTAGTTCTTCGTCCTCGTTGGCGTCTTCGGCGTTATCTTCCTCATCACTGTCTTCTTTGCCATAAAAGGAAACTTCGCCGCCGCTCTCCGCTGGTGTGTCGACAGACGTTGGCAATGCGGATGCGTTGCCGAAAATTCGTGCGCCGAGGCCAAGTGGAGGTGATGAGGCTATATTCATCTGTGCCGACTATAGCTTCTCTTGGGATAGTAGCGCGCATCGACTCACCGAAAATGGGTTGGCTTTGGGAGCACTCCTCTTAGCTGCCTCAGCGGCGGCAGCCCGAGCTGCATCCTCTTCTTTAGCCTTATGTTTCGCTAGCTTATTTGCGTACTTCTTATTGTATCGCAATGCTCTCCATGCGCGTACGCTTATGGCATGGCGTCAATAGCTATTGAAAGAGAACAAGCACGAGTAAACGCACATCGCACTCACCTTCCCTCCTTCTTCTGGCATGTGCCGCGCGCGCACCCCCAAATGTACATCACGCGGTCGTTCGGGCTGTCCTCGAGTGGGCACCACATTTGGACAAGCAATTGCATGGGCTGCCTGCAGTTTCTGCATGTCGCATTTTCAAGAACCGGCTCCGGCGATGTGAGAAACGCCTAGCATTTCGCGAAGAAAGAACAATAACTTTCAATATAGAATGTACATGCAGGCGAGAGACTACTCGTACAGGATGCCCGCCTATCCGCGATACTGTCGCGTCACATAGATCGGAAGCACTCTCCACGGGACCGTCCGGGATGCCCAGCTGCACGGCGGTCTCGATGTCCGAGCCCGCTTCATCATCTGAGTCCGACCAGTCATTATTCGGTTTAGGGGCCATGCCTGCGAATAAAGTAGGCGATGTCAGCAAATCTGATCAACTTGGGATATTGTGCAGAGGACAGGATCAGAAAAGCATGAATGGTATAAATTTTAGACATCGTCACGGAAGCCGCGACAAGGAAGCCTCGCCACGACACTTCAGACTCGTCATCTGAAGCTCATCCCACCAGAAAAACCATCGGTTCAAATATGAACACCAACCTGCTCAGCACCTTCGTCGCCGTATGAAACAAAAAGCCTGCACGAATGAAGCGCGCAAAATTCACGACCCAAATAGGGCAGGAGACAATCGTTGTTTCAGACTCGGTCCCAGTCGCACATGGCGGTTAGAGATCAGCGGAGATTCGATCATCGATTGACCCATAGATAGCCGATGCATTCAGGCGCGCAACGTAAGTAATTTCAACGTCCTCCTCGACGGAGCGCGCAGTGATCACGATCGCCCGGATTCTGCACTGTATGCGGTAAGCTGGCACGGATTTAAATCAGTGCAGCACTAAGGGCTACGTTCATCGTACGTGCGTCCTGCCGAATCATTTATCATCGGTCGATCCTAGTACATCATCGCGACGATGCGATGGTGGCAGCCCCGTGACAGTGGGACTGCTGAGAAATCTGACATATGTTTGGCGTTCCTCGCCTCGTTGTCTCGCAGTGCTGTCAGGCGTCAGGCGAGAACACTCAGGGTACGGGTGCAGTTGCACTATCGACCACTCACGTACGCTCGACACAAGCTTTGAAGAGCGTGTAGCAGAGTCTGGCCTGCCCCACAACAGCTCGAAATGGGCGACATTGTTACGGTGTACAAGCTTTTGCAAGGATTCAGCGTTTTTAAACTAGCTTCTTTGGGTTGGTGCTGGCCTTGTTCATTTCACCCATGCATAGCACTTGACCTTGTGGGTAACGTAATTGCTGCCGACAACTTTCCGCTTGGCCCGGTCAAGTCATACACCTCCACCTTATCGCCTGTTCAGTCTTCCGTCAATGCCATACCCGGCTGCCAGTCACGGCGCTTACCTGTTGCCCGCGCAGGACCGGCGAGCGCAGGTGCGCCGGATCCCGCGAACGTTCTCCTAATTTTTTGGCGGTCCCAGCGTGATGACATCGCGGGGATTCCGTGGCATACGTCCGACATTTCGTGCCGCATCACAGGATATCGCGTCGTCCCATTCAATTAGACCTGAAAACATATCAGTGTTTCCGCATACATGTCACGGCAGAAGAATGCGAAGCTACGATTCTTCATCCTGATTTCCCCCGCGTTCTCCCGATAGCATAACTTCTTCAGCGTTTCTTCGAACTGACAGTCGCAAGACCTAGCTTCTCTCATGTGTCGTGCAGAATGAATTTGGCTTCCGGTTGTAGTGGGATATACGGCGTTTTGAGCACTTACGCCGTATTCATTGCTAACTTATGTACTAAGTACGTCTGGCTAATAGGCGCGCTCTTCCACGCTTACCGAAACTGACGCACGCTTCAGTCCGATTTTTGACTGGTGCGGATGAATACGCAGCGCAAAGCGCGAGTACGCTCTCGCGTCTCCACCCCGTCGAGCGTTCATTTTCAGCTCAGCTTCGCGCAATTGATTTCAGATACGTCTTCTAGTGTCATCTGGAACATCGAACTCGGCTTGATTTAATGAAAGGTTGCCCGGAATCGACGAGAGCTTCCTACGGAACATTTCTCCGCGAACGCGCTGAGCAAGATGATTCCGCATAGCCCGATACGATGCGACTTCTTGGCGGTGTGGCTCCTCAGAGTGCGATGCCGCCCTGGATGCCATCGGGATGTCCAGGAGCTGCGACGAACTGGAGCCTTGAAGGTTTTCGCGGGACGTTTGCCGCTGATGTAGAAGACGGAGGCTCCTTGATCATCCCGCATGAACTAATTCTGCAACGCTGCGTTCTTCTGATATTCTACCGTTCTAGGCAAAGCTCAATTTTGGGACCGGATAACGTCAGACTCCACCGGCACCATGCCTTGGGTCAAAAACAGACTTGACCTCAAATTTGCGTATTAACGGTAACCAAGAAGAAATGATTTGTCTGTGCTCAACGGTTCTCATGGGCAAGTTTCTATATGATTCGGAAAGGTTGACTGGAGAGGCCTAGCCGAATCTAGATGTTAGTGAAGTGCGAGATACAGCGGATGTCTACGGTGCACTGACCGCACAATTCGTTGATCAACGGCGTTGGGGCTATGCCTGAGTAAATGAAAATGAGAATGGTGAATCCTAGCTGCAGTGGCCGGCAGTGATTGCCTCTCAAGGGCGTACCTTCTAGAGGAACATGTGGACACCTCAGGTTGCAACACATTGAGCCCGTTCATTCTATCCAGCATGCAGGAGCGGGAAGCTCGATACAACAGAAGCATGCTGTTCGCATGGCGTTCCCTGACTGTGAACTGACTAGACTGGAAGGCTTGCCCCGCCGAGAGATGCGATTTGTGGCGGGCCACTGGGGGGGCCGGAAGCAAAGTAAACGAGATCATATCTAGATAACTATTGTAGCTCTTTTATGCTCATCGAGAAGGAGTGCAGAAACACTAGCAAAAGGAACAGCAACACCGCGAAGCTAGAAGACAAGCTTCTGTGAGAAGGAGAATATCGCATCGGGCATGGGGGCAAGTGAAAGAAGGATGGACCATGCGCGAGGATATGACTGACAACTCCAAACCGGGGAATTGGGAAATGTAGCGCCGCGTGCTTGATCTACTCCACGGTCGGTGCCCGATCGCTAGTTGCCGATTCAGTTGGCATCTGCCGCCCCGCGAAAGGCGCATATAACGCCTAGCTGCAAACGCCTCTTCTTTACGTCCGCCATCATCCGCCATGTCCTCCTTCGACGCCGTCCTCCTCAATCCCCTCGCCGTCCCCCTCAATGGCGCTAATGGCACTAACGGCAATGGCACTCTCGCTCCCAAAAAGCGCAAGCGTGGTGCTACACGTCTCTCCTGCGCCGAATGCCGGCGGTGGGCACTCATCGATCGGCGCTGTCTGGTGCACTAGGACTAACGTTCTCGCCTCGAATCTAGATTGAAACTACGATGTGACCGACAGATCCCATGTGGGTCCTGCATCAAGAGAGGATGCTCTCAGATATGCCCCGATGGTGAGCTCTCCTCCTCCTGCTGTCGCCGCGTGACTTGCTTCATATCTTTCGAAGGCTCCCTGACAACTGGCAAGGGCAACCGGTCAATCCCAGGCCCTCTTTTGATGCAATCAACCACTCATTCTATCTGTTCAGCAGATTCGTTCTTGCGTCTACGCAAGAGTTACACGAGAAGATCGCAGCACTGTCCAGCAGGATACGGGATCTCGAGGATGGCCTACGCTCTTCTCATTCTAACACTTCTACTGACCCTCATCCGTTACTATCGGAGGAGCTTTTGCTCATCAAGGCCCCCATACAACGTGAAGGGCTTGCACACTTTGCAAATACGAACGGCAACAGTCATGACGAGGCAAACGATGTCGTTGACTCGTTTGGTTCATTAGCTATCAGTGATTCCGGCCGAACCAGCTACTTCGGGCATGCAACGAGCTCTTGGGTATGATTTTCTTGTTCCTCGCCCATCATTTCTCTCGCTAACACTGTCGTCGTTATGCAGTACTATCTTACGGTACGGATATTCAGCTTGTCACATGGGTAGTCGTCACTGCTCACATGATTCAAACTGCGCACATTCTCAATTCAGAACGAGAGCACTCGAGAAGAGGATCGTGATCAGCGAGTAGCAAACCTTCGGCAGCTTCTGCCGCCCGAAGTCTTGGCACTGAGCGGAGTCTTCCCCGTTGCTCCACATATCCCTCCAACGTTGGAGACTGAGATGGACCGACTCCAACGCCTTCAAATTCTATTGTGCTACTTGCCTCCGGAGGCAGAAGCAGCAGAGTTACGCCATGTATACTTCCAACATGCTGCTTGGATGTAAGGCCGTCTCTTCTCGCTTGACGACTCATGCGACGTCGCCTTCTGATGCATTATTGATCAGGTATCATCCGTTGTCCGCTGCCTCATTTGACGAATCGGCGTACAGCGTCTTCTACGGTCACACGCCTCCGCCCTTGGACGACGCAGTTGTTGGGCATCAGCTTGCGCTGATGTACATTGTTCTTGCTATCGGGAGTCTGATGGACCTAACTCGGCCCGCCTACAATATGGAAGCGGAAAAGTACCACCAGCTTGCCCGAGCCGCCCTGTTTCAGAGCCCCATCTTCGAAGAGCCGACTTTGAGTGCTGTGCAGGCGCTGGTGAGTAGCTCAGAAGCAAGAATCGCACATTGATTCACTGAGCTTGAATTGTTGCTCCTCGATTTGATGCGGCATGATTAACGCCGAGTAGTATCTGATGGCCTTCTACCTCTTCCTTTGCGAACGCCACGGCACTGGCGTTGGAACACGATGGGCATTCATGGGACTCGCGGTCAAGTTGAGCGTCAGCGTAAGTCGAATTTGCTCGAGGCAGTGCTGGACTTTGTCTAAATTGTCGACTGGATCTGGCTCATCTGCATGCAGATGGGATTACGTGAGTGCCATCACCGGTCGGGGTATCAATGACAGGATGACTGATGTCCGTGATAGATCGCGATGCCGGTCGTTGGAATGTGGCGCACGTGGAGATCCAACGGCGGCGCGAGATATTCTGGGAAGTTTACTCGTATGATCTCTTGCAGGTGAGTGATACATCTCAGGCGCCACTGTCTGTTTTGTCTTCATTGATTATTTCCAGTCGTTCACTCTGGGTCGCCCACCATCATTCACTCTGGCTCATGTTGACTGCAAGAAGCCTCATTTGGAGGACCCCAACGGCGAGGAAACCTGTATGTTTCTCTTTGCTAGCACCAGGTCAGATCGCTCACTTCGGTATGCACTCAGTCCATTGGTGGAAGCACAAGTTCACATCAGAATGCATGAACTCGGTATACGATCAGGCATTTGGTGCAAAGATGCCCACGTACAGTACGGTCCTCCAGCTCGACAGGAAGTTACGCGCATTTCCCGTTCCCCCGCTGTTGCAAATTGCTGGCTTCGGCAGCACAGATGCGCGTGTCGGAAATTTCGCTGACAGTGTCCCGCTCATCCTGCAGCGGCACGTCGTGCTTGCGATTCGTGAAACAAGTTCGTATCCGATCTTGATCTGATTTACGCCCTCGCTTAGCATGTTTCGTCAATTCTTCTCCGCAGATCTGTTATACATGCACCGCGGGTTCTTCGCGCGGGCAATCAACGATCATCCGCAAGATCCTCTCGGCAGCCCGTACGGCAGCTCGTTTATTGCGGCGTATCGCAGCGCCGGATCGCTTGTCGCTCTCGTTCGCAACATTCATTCGCAATTGAAAGAGCTGACAGAGCGCATGTGGTTCTTATGGACACATTTGTTCTCATGTTCGGTCAGTCCACTTTCCCGTATGGAGGGGTCGCTTGTTGACGCCAGCCATCATGCCCCACAATAGATCATCTTGGGATCGATCGTGACGCATTGTCCATCCATGAGCTTGGCACCATCGGCGCTTTCGCAGCTCGAGTCGGCGTGTGAGCTATTTGCGAAGGTGGCTAGGTGCTTCCACGCAGAGAAGGTGCTGGTGAGTGTTCTTGCCGGCAGATTACGACAGATACATGGTGCTCACGTCGCCGTTAGGAAATCATGCAGGGATTGCGTGATAAAGCGCGCATGAGTCTGTCTGCATTCCGCAATTCGCCTCCTCATGTCAAGACCTCCATGTCCGAGCCGACGACACCCGCTGACGCCCAGGACGAACTTAACATTCTCGGCGGGCGCACACGCCTAGTTGCATCGAAGGAGAAGTCACTCTCGCCGCAGATTCCTGACCGTTCGCCGACATCACTCAACCCAATCGTGCCGTTACCTGCGGACTGGCAGCAACAGAACGTTCACCCCTCAGTGCTGCAATATCTGCAGACATTTGTGCCGTCGGCTTCTCAAGTACAAAACGTGCAGTACGATCCTTCACACGTGCAGGTGCAACAAGTGGGCATGCACCCCGCAGCCACGCAGCATCATCCGCACTCTCACTCGCAGTCTTTCAACCACTCGCCAACCAATTCGCAGTCGTACGATCCGCACTCACAGATGCACGAACTCTCCCCAATTAGCACATCCTTCGTGCAGTCACCCGACGCGTATTCCATGCATGCGCATGCACATGCTCAGGCTCAGGCTCAGGCGCAAGCTCAGGCTCAGGCCCATGCTCAGGCATCGGGAATGTTGCAAATGGAAGGGATGTCGATGCCATCGTTCCCATCGTACTTCCCTGTTTTCGATTACGGGATGGGGGGTGACATGACGGCATTTGTGTCGTCACCGTCTGGATCGCAGGATGGGAATGATCCACGGTCATACTCTCCTGAGGGACATCCGCAAGCTACGTGGCAAGACCTTGTCGCGCAAATGGGTGGGATGGCTTGAGGGGCGACAGATCCCAGAGGGATCTTCATGGATTGTGTAGATTGGTGAGATGAGCCTGCTGTTCTTGTCGGTGCTCACTTCGCGGGATATTTGTCATCGCTTTGTTACCTCGTCATTTTCTTGCTGTACTTATATCATACTGTTCGCCGACCGTGCTGCGTACGCGTCCTGGTCCCCACTGTCTGTGACTTGTTCGCGAGATCTATGGCCCTGGAGATGTAGTCTAAGTACTCTACTAATGAATAGAAATAATAAGAGGGAACATATTGAATTGTGTGCCGAGCGCGAAACACTCACGAGCAACAATCCTGTGCGGCGTTTATGTAGATGGCGACTCTGCTGAGAGATCCTGAGCATTGATATGATTGAGGCACGCAGAGCAGCACACTTCTGCATGCACAAGTCTCCTGCACAACTTAAGATTCAATTGTCCACAGATTGTGGTGAGACAATCACTGATCAATCGAAGACTTGACTATGTCGCTTTGCGATTCATACATCGAGTTAACAATCCTTGTCAGCCAACGAACACACTTGCGACAGCCAACTGAATCACCAAACAGAAAGACATTCGCCAAGTTCCGGTGTTGACCGAGAAGCGTTCGAACCTGCATGTCCTCCTCCACTATACAGTGAGCCACAAAACTGTTGCAATGTTTGCAACAGTTGCATTGTTTGGCTTATATCTCAGGAACCAAAATAGTTAAATATGCAAATGTATATACCATTAGAAAGCCTATGATGTGAGCTTTCAAATGGCACCTGGATGAAGTAACTTGGCCTACTGGTTGGCGAGATATCAGACATTCTTTATAAAAAGTGCATTGCAACAGTTTTGTGGCTGACAACTCTGAAAACAAAAATACCTCCTTGCAGAAGTTTGTTTGCTTTAAGGTTTAAAGTTTGATCATGTGATCTTTGTTGAACTTCAACATGAGTTGATCAACACCAAACAGACTGTTCAACTTCAACACAACCATCATGAAGAAGGTTTCCGCTACTCAGACTGCCCACATTCTCTCCCTGCTTGATCAAGGCCATTCTGTTAGACAGATTGCTCATCTGACTACAGTCCATTACTCCACTGTGTCCAGAATTTGCTCTGAGCATCATCCTAACATGCCTACATCTGGCGGAGGTTGTCCTAGCAAGCTTAATCCTGGAATCATTCGCCATGCTACTCGCCTTCTTACCACTGAACAGGCAGATACTGCTGTTGAAGTCACCAAACTTCTCTAAGATGTTGTCAACCAGCCCTTTCATGTGGAGACTATGTGTAGAAAGCTCAAAAGCACTGGTTAGAAGGCTGTGGTAAAGCATAAATGTCCCCTTCTCTCTAAGCGTCATAAGAGAGAAAGACTGGACTTTGCTGTTAGCCATCAGCACTGGACTGTGGAGGACTGGAGGAGGGTTATATGGTCAGATGAGACCAAAATCAACAGGTTAGGGTCAGATGAGAGGAAATGGGCATGGAAGAAGCCAGGGGAGGGACTCAGTGATAGGCTGGTGGAAGGGACACTCAAGTTTGGAGGAGGAAGCCTCATGATGTGGGGGTGTATGGGCTGGGAAGGGATTGGATATGCCTGCAAGATCGATGGCAAGATGGATGCTGACCTTTATGTTTCTATTCTGGAGGATGAACTTCAGAATAGCATAGAGGAATAGGGTAAAACTGTGGAGGATGTGGTATTTCAGCAAGACAATGACCCCAAGCACACCAGCAAGAAAGCCAGGAAGTGGCTAGAGGAGCATGGGTTTGAGACTATGGTATGGCCTGCACAGTATCCAGACCTCAACCCCATAGAACACCTCTGGCACCATCTCAAAAGAAGGCTGGCAGCATTTGAAAATGCACCTGGAGGAATTGCAGACCTTTGGGACAGGGTACAGAAGGAATGGAATGGTATTGAGGCTTCTGTCTGTCAGAACTTAATTGACAGTATGCCAGACAGGGTTAGAGCTGTGTTGAGGGCAAAGGGAGGCTACACAAAGTACTGAAGTTGGAAACTTTTATATCTAAAACTGTCAGCCACAAAACTGTTGCAATGCATCTTTTGTAAAGAATATTTTGTATCTCACCAACCAGTAGACCAAGTTACTTCATTCAGGTGCCATTTGAAAGTTCATATCATAGGCTTTCTAATGATATATATATTTGCATATTTAGCGATTTTAATTCCTGAGATATAAGCCAAACAATGCAACTGTTGCAAACATTGCAACAGTTTTGTGGCTCACTGTATTCCTTGTACATACATGAGCCGCATAAATCATCGCAAAGATCATTCGACATCATCTTCGTATCCATAAAGAAACTCGCATGTCCAGGCGGCTTGCGATGAAGATCTCTCAGAATCGCATCTGAATTTGATGGGACGGCCACCTCGCTGTAGCAGTTGTCCTAATGTCGGTCTACTCACGTATTCATCATACGCGGGAAGGACGCATTTGACAGGTTTCACGATATCCACGACGCGCAAGAGAAGGGTACGCCAACCCTTATCTTCAGGGAGAGTCGATCGCTCGAATTTCACGAGAATAGTGCCTACAACTCGTGCTGTCATTCGACGACTGAGATCGAATTGCATTGGCGGACGTGCTTACCACGATACGGCGCAAACGATTGCCCATTTCTCATATCCAGAAATCTAGTCTTCATCGGCAGTTTGTACACTATATCTTCGTACACCACCCACAACACGTTGTCGCGGTCAGCGAGGTCGATACAGAATGGGTCATCGATGTTGTAGATCGCGTTGGGTGGAACCTGCCAGAATTTCCGGAATTGAGGGTCATAAGCCCTTGTCCATCTCATATGCTCCATCCCCAATGGGTGAACTAATCCATCTCGTACAAGCATCTGATGTAACATTGCGTATTCTGGCAGCGCAGCGATGTCTAGTGAATGGATGCGCCATGCGATCGGGCAGCAGGCATGATCCTGGAGGTCTACTCCTTGAGAAAAAGATTCGAGGCTGGGATGATCGCAAAGGCGGAAACGGACTTCTCCCATGAATTCGTACT
Organism: Laetiporus sulphureus 93-53; assembly: GCF_001632365.1. Taxonomy (NCBI): domain Eukaryota; kingdom Fungi; phylum Basidiomycota; class Agaricomycetes; order Polyporales; family Laetiporaceae; genus Laetiporus; species Laetiporus sulphureus. The sequence goes on along the minus strand of NW_024468515.1, from coordinate 205,499 downwards.
CGATCCCGCGCGACCCCGCCGCAGGATAGGAGTAATACAGAAACCCGCGCGTATTGGGAGGGAAAGGACGTATGAAAGATGGTTTGAGTCCGTAGGACAAGCAGTCGTAATAGGGCGAGAAGAGAATTTCATCGGTCTGTTTATATGTCGGTGTCCACTCGTCAATACCGTCTCCCCGGACAAGGGAATTCCGGTCGTGAACGAAGCAGGACCAGCCCTCGAGGTGCAGGTAGTCGTCCGGGGACAGCCGGGAAGGATCGAGTGTGCCTATGTTCATATGATACGACTCTGTTACGCTGAGATTCGGCAGGGGAGGGAATCTCATCTGCAAAGTTATGCATCGACATTGGCGAGATCGCTCTGAATTAGCGAAGGTGCCTACCAAGTCAAATTTCTGCGACGCTTGAGTGCAATACATATTTCGGGAGACGGTATCTCGTCGCGCGCGAATATGCTTTGCGAATTGAACGGGGCGGCTCAGACATTGACGAAACATGATTCGAGTTGCTAGTACCGTGGCATGAACTTTTGTATCAGACACAGCGGTCTCTTGGTACAAGTGGTTCGTTCGGCGTGACGACCAATCAGAACGCCAAACGTTGACGTTAGTGACGTTGAACTTTGGCGCGCCCGAGCGGACAAAAGTATATTGTGCTCGAGATAACGAGAATGACGGTTTATGCTCACCTAGTTAGGTGTTAAAATCGGATAGCGCATTGATTTCGGCACGTTTCTGTGTATATATGCACCTCAAAAAGGATTATTCGCCTATGGTCGTTGATTATGCTTATGCTTTGATTGACACGACGCATTTCGGCATGTTCCGATCTGTCACATGAGTCACGCAGGCGCGCTTGCACCACTATCTCCATTCCGAGCCATTCCGTCGGCCATGTATCCTGCTAGAGCACCCTTCACACGCAAACGGGTGATGCTGCTCAACTGGCAGAGCAAAAGCGGCCCTGTCTCATGTTTCTGAGCCATGTACAGTGCATGACCTGGGGTTTCTCGATGCTGCATCTTTGAGGCATCACCACCCAGCACTATGAGAGAGACCGACATTGGATCCGGGCCATTCACGGATGCTGCAGGAGAGGCAGACACTGCGAACATGCCTGTATTGTTCAGGAGGATGTGTAACTACACTAGCGGCCAGCAGAATCCCATCAGACCATTCTATTTTACAGAACATCCAGATCTCAACCACGCACAGTGTCCTTGATGTGCATGTTCCACCGCCACTGTCATTCTGCTGCCTGGTCTATCATGTCATTTTGGGCTGGTAGAGGGGAAGTACTGAGAGAGGAATCGAGGAGGTGGGCTCTGCGCAGTGAACACCTGGGCACTTGTAGGCACGGAGGTGAGAGGAAATGAAGGAATATATTTGGTGGCGCAGCCTGAGCACAAGCGCGCGTCATAAACACAAGTCTTAACTGTAAGCGCAAGCCGCTTACATCAGGTGCCAAAGCGTACGCCACAACGCGAAAGCACAAACGAGCCGATTCTAATCAAAATAGTCCAAATCTTAAGCTCACATAATTTTGTCCGCTGGCGCCCCTCATATTGAACGTTGAGTACTGTACTTGAGCTTGAGTACTTGAGTACTTTAATAGAGGAACGATTGTGTTATACTCAGCTGACTGACATAAGCTAGGATACCCGTCCAGAGGGCGTCCACTTCCAAAACGAGGACCTCCCCTTTCTGAGGCCATCCGCATATACGTAAGGCGCAGTATCATCGAAGGGTAGACGTGCTGAGTCAGCGTGTCTTTTCCGACGTAGCTGTCGCTCCTTCGTGATCAAGGAACTGCGCTGTGGCGCCGGACCCGGGGTCATCGGGCGCACCGCCAGTTGCCAGCGACTCGCTCGGTACTTGCTTTCGTCTTCGAGTGTCCACGATGGTTCCAGCATGGCTGTCTGCGTTGGCCTCTATTGGCATGGCTGTTGGACCTCCGCTTGTCTATGCGGACCAGGCATACTCAATAGTTGGCAAAAAGTGCGTTCAACCGCGGTCTTACCCGAGATGGAAATGAGCTGACTTTGCTGCAGAGACTCGACAGGTTTCTCTCGCGACGTTTGCGCCATTCTGTGCGATGCATTTCAAAATTATGACGTGTTGTGCATTGACGTCTGAGACCGCGCAGGTTGCTGGCGAACATCACGCGATGCTTCTTCTGGTTAGGGAGCCGCTTTGAGATCCCCCTGTTGCTGCAGTCACTATTGATGATCCTTGCCCAGGTGAGCACCGAGGCAGAATCTACTCCAAAAGCTATTGGACCAGTGATGGATGGGCTCAGCCTCACGCACGTCATCGCATCCATGGCACCACTCCGCTACCGGACATCACTGTCGCCTGTAACGCGCCCGTAATGTCGGCAGGTTCATAACCAATCTGTCGGATTAAGCTTCATACGTGATGCTATTCGGCTGCAGTATGACCACCGATGCGAATTTGCAGGATGCCTCATCGCGGTTGCTGCTGAACTTTTGTCACACGGAGTCCCTTTACGTCTCTAGGGCTTTCAGCAGCTTCTTTATTCCACGTGCTTATTGACCGGATCGGTACATGTAGCTGGCCTTGCTATATATCTGCATACGTTACCGTCCGCGTACAAGCTCGGAGAACATAGGCGCGTCAACGAGGCCGTTCGCATTCTGGCAATGGCCTACTTACACTCAATACCTTGAATTCCTTGCCGGCTTCCTGTAGGCATATGTAGCTTGTCTACAATATCTCTGGCGTTCATCATATTTCGCATAGATTATGCCAAGCGATACTCTTCCTCATCTTCGGTCGCTCCGAAATATTCATCTTCATTCTCGGGCTTGTTGCACTTGGAGTAGAGAGCACCCTGCCGATACCGCAGGTTATTAGGTAGGGAGGATATTGCCATCGTATTCTTTGATTGCGAGCTCAGACTTCTCTTCTGCAGCAATCACAAACAACGGTCGTTGTATGGCTTCCGGCTGTCAACGCTGCTTGGATGGGTAGGAGGAGACGCGTTCAAGTGAGCCTCGACAGTGGTCTCACATTTTCTGAGTATCCTGACCGAAGCCTGCAGGACAGCGTACTTCTTCGTCCAGAACTCTCCTGTGCAATTCAAGATTTGCTCAGTATTCCAATTGTCCGTGGATTGTGGTGAGTTTGGATTTGGAGATATCAGTGAAGTGCTTTCACGATTTACGCATCAACCTCTCTCAAGTCATCATTGGCCAACGAATATACTTCGGCAATGCCGTTCCTGCATCAACGCTGATGGAAGAGGAGGACATCGAGCAGGCTCTGGCGCTGGCTGAGGAGTAGTGTCCGTTTGCACGTTCTACGTACATCATGTTACTTGTATACATACCATATTGCGTCAACGTTCGTACCATTGGCAGAGGGCATGATGTTCGGCATGCCGTATTGAACAGTCTTGGATACTAGGAATGTAGCGGCATGATTCTCCTTGATAATGATGTTTGTAGTAGACTTCAAAATATAGCGATGTGACGTTGCAGCATGGGCGGTAAACACACGTAAACCGAAGACCGACTGGCATATCCATACCACGACCACTGCTGTAGGACGCAGCTCTTGACGGGCTCGACGTGTTTTTCACTATCGTCTTGCAGCAACGATGGATATCTCCAAGCCCATCGCGTTTTGCGAGCACCTTCAACTCTCCGCGATTGGCGTGCAGCCGGCGTCCATTTCGTTCCAGGTACGCACGACCGAAATTGAAGAACGCGTGGACACTCATTGCAGGCGTGACACGTAGACCTTGACCCTTGAGTCCGACCACTATATTTGTGTACGAGAGAAAGTCGGAGAGACGAACCAAGTCGTTATCATCGATCTCGCGGATGCCAACAATGTGCTACGTAGACCCATTACCGCGGACTCTGCTATCATGCACCCGCACCAGAAGATTCTGGCACTGAAGGGTAAGTGAAGACGACATACTTGCACAGAGAGAGATCACGAATGTTGCATCACAGCGGGTAGAACATTGCAGATCTTCAACCTCGAGACCAAGCAGAAAGTCAAGTCGCATGTCAACAATGAAGACGTCGTATTCTGGAAATGGATCTCAGACTCGACTATCGGCATGGTCACCGACTCTGCGGTATACCACTGGTCCATGACCGATGCGACGTCTCCGCCCCAGAAGATCTTCGACCGGCATCCAACATTGGTTGGTGCACAGATTATCAACTATCGCTCGTCGGCGGACGAGAAATGGCTCGTGCTCATTGGGATTTCGGGCAACACGACGAATCCATCTGCGTTCAAGGTGAAGGGATCCATCCAACTGTACAGCAGGGAGAGGGGTGTCAGCCAGCCCATCGAGGGGCACGCGGCTGCGTTTGCGGAATTGAAGTTGGATGGGCACCAGAAGCCGACAAAGCTGTTCACATTCTCGGTGCGAACGGCGACGGGCGCGAAGCTGCATATTGTGGAGATCGACCATCAAGCACCGGATCCCCCGTTCACGAAGAAGGCAGTGGACGTATACTTCCCACCGGAGGCGACGAACGACTTCCCAGTTGCGATGCAGGTGTCGAAGAAGCATGGCATCGTCTACCTCGTCACGAAGTACGGCTTCATCCATCTATATGATCTTGAGTCCGGCGCGTGCATCTACATGAACCGCATTTCCGGCGAAACCATCTTCGTCACAGCTGAGCACGAGGCAACGAATGGTATCATTGGTGTTAACAAGAAGGGTCAGGTTCTGAGCGTCAATGTCGACGAGCAGACCATCATCCCATACATTCTGACGACCCTCAACAATACCGAACTCGCTTTCAAGCTCGCCAGCAGAGCTAATTTGCCCGGTGCAGATGACCTGTACATCAAGCAATATCAGCAACTGTTCCAGAGCGGCCAATTTGGTGAGGCTGCGAAGGTCGCTGCGAACTCACCAAGGGTACGCAACCTCTTGAGACGTGAGATTTTGTTCCCATGTAACTGCTTGCTCTAGGGTATTCTTCGTACTGCGCAAGTCATCGAGTCTTTCAAGCAGGCTCCGGCACCGCCGGGTGGCCTCTCGCCGATCCTTCAGTATTTTGGTATCCTGCTTGAGAAGGGCGAGCTGAACCACCTCGAATCCGTCGAACTTGCTCGCCCTGTCCTCCAGCAGGGAAGGAAGCAGCTGTTGGAGAAGTGGCTCAAGGAGAACAAAGTATGCCTACTATCACGTCCTCGTACAGTGAGCTAACGACGTCTCTTATAGCTCACATGCAGCGAGGAACTCGGTGACATCGTTCGCTTGTACGACATGACTCTTGCACTCAGCGTATATCTGCGTGCGAACGTGCCCAACAAGGTCGTTGCCTGTTTCGCAGAGACCGGTCAGACGGACAAGATTGTGTTGTATGCTAAGAAGGTCGGGTATACCCCAGACTACATTGGGCTACTGCAACATGTCATGCGCACTAACCCGGAGAAGGGTGCCGAGTTCGCCATGCAGCTGGCGAATGACGAGAATGGTCCTCTGGTTGACGTTGAGAGAGTACGTCCTCAACGCGGAATTCATTCAGGCTCAGGTTGACTGAGCTGTTACAGGTGGTAGACATCTTCATGTCTCAGAACATGATCCAGCCTGCGACCTCGTTCCTGCTAGATGCTTTGAAAGACAACAAACCGGAGCAAGGTCATCTGCAGACACGTCTGTTGGAGATGAACCTCGTGCATGCGCCTCAAGTCGCCGATGCCATCCTCGGAAACGAGATGTTCACTCACTACGACCGCCCACGGATTGCCAACCTGTGCGAGAAAGCTGGTCTGCTCCAGAGGGTTTGTATCATGCTCGCTTTTCTCGCTATCGTCCGCTTACCAGGCCCATACAGGCTCTCGAACACTACGAGGATTTGGCCGATATCAAACGTGTCATAGTGCATGCTAGCGCATTCCCGACGGATGTACGTTACTTCTGGTGCACAACAGTTTGAGCATCTGGTTGACTTTGTGCTTTAGTGGCTGGTGAATTACTTCAGTCGACTCACCACGGAGCAGTCTATGGCTTGCATGGAAGAAATGCTGCGCGTGAACATGAGGCAGAATCTCCAGGTTGTCATTCAGATTGCCACGAAGTACTCTGACATCCTCGGTCCAGTCAAGCTTATCGAGATGTTCGAGTCGTTCAAGAGCTTTGAGGGTGAGTTGGCAGCGTAATACGTTTTTGTTGCGTTCTAAATCGCCGTCAAGGCCTTTACTACTATTTGGGCTCAATCGTTAACCTCAGCACCGACCCGGAGGTCCACTTCAAGTACATCCAGGCCGCAACGCGTACGGGCCAGATTCGTGAAGTAGAGCGCATTTGCCGGGAGAGCAACTATTATAGCCCCGAGAAAGTCAAAAACTTCCTCAAGGAGGCTAAGCTCGCCGACCAGCTCCCTCTCATCATTGTCTGCGACCGATTCGACTTCGTTCATGACCTTGTATTATACCTCTACCAGAACGGGCTGATCAACTTTATCGAGGTATACGTACAGCGGGTAAACTCGGTCCGGACACCGCAAGTCATTGGTGGCCTCCTGGACGTCGATTGTGACGAGTCGACGATCAAGTCTCTCTTGGCCTCCGTCCCGGGCAACTTCCCTATCGATGAGCTCGTTCATGAGGTTGAGGTCAGGAACAGACTGAAGCTGATCCTCCCTTGGTTGGAGGCCCGGGTGCAACAGGGTAGCCAGGATTCTGCCGTGTACAATGCTCTCGCAAAGATCTACATCGACTCAAATAACAACCCCGAGACATTCTTGAAGGAGAATAATGTAAGTATGTCTTTTGCGTGTCAATTGGCCCTGTACTGAACATCCGCTCCAGCTATACGAACCACTGGTCGTAGGAAAGTTCTGCGAGGCTCGGGATCCATACTTGGCGTACATTGCATATGCCAAGGGCTTGTGCGATGACGAGCTCATTGCCATCACCAACGAGAATTCGATGTTCAAGCAGCAAGCACGATACCTCGTCAAGCGTCGCCAACCCGAGCTATGGGCACAAGTACTCGTACCGGACAACATTCACCGTCGGCAGCTCATTGACCAGGTAAAGTCACCGGTTTCGCTCCATTACTCAGTTGTTTCCTGACGTGCGGCACCACGCAGGTTATCGCCACTGCGCTGCCGGAGTCGACGGACCCAGACGATGTGTCGGTTACTGTCAAGGCATTCTTGCAAGCAGATCTGCCGATCGAGCTTATCGAACTTTTGGAGAAGCTGATCCTCGAGCCGTCGCCCTTCAGCGACAATCGGAACCTACAAAACCTGCTCATGTTGACTGCTATCCGCGCAGACAAGGGCAAAGTCGTCGGCTACATCGACAAGCTCAAGAACTATGACGTTGCTGAAATTGCTAAGATTGCGACGGACCACGGTCTCTACGAAGAGGCATTCCTCGTCTACAAAAAGTATGAGCAACATGCCATGGCAATTAACGTTCTGGTCGAGCACATCGTCTCTCTCGATCGTGGTGTTGAGTATGCCACTAAGGTCAACAAGCCCGAGGTTTGGAGTAGGCTAGCGAAGGCCCAACTGGACGGATTGCGCATCAAGGATGCCATCGGTGAGCGATCTCGGAATCGAGCTAAATGCAGCTCCCTGACATTGGTCGATTGCAGACTCTTACATCAAGGCGGAGGATCCTTCGAATTATGCAGATGTCATCGAAATTGCTAGCCATGCAGGAAAGCACGACGACCTTGTTCGATACCTGCAAATGGCACGCAAAACGCTCCGTGAGCCAAAGATCGATACGGAGCTGGCGTATGCATATGCCAAGACAGACCGCCTGCACGATATGGAGGATTTCCTGGCAATGACCAATGTTGCGGACATCCTCGAGGTTGGAGAGAAGTGCTTCGAGGACGAATTGTACCAAGCTGCAAAGCTGCTGTTTACCAGCATCTCTAATTGGGCGCGGCTGGCAACAACTCTCATCTATCTTGGCGAGAATCAAGCCGCCGTTGAAAGCGCACGGAAGGCTGGTAATACTCAGTGCGTATATGCGTATCATCGGATTGTCATCACCTCTGAGCGATATACAGGGTCTGGAAGCAGGTGCATGCTGCTTGTTTGGAGAAAGGAGAGTTCCGTTTGGCCCAAATTTGTGGTCTCAACATTGTTGTTCATGCAGTAAGTTGTGATATCATACCAGGACGTGTTTTTGGCTCAGGGCTTTACTCCCACACAGGAAGAGCTCTCAGCCCTTGTGCGAGCGTATGAACGTCGTGGTCACTTCGAAGAAATCCTCGTGCTTCTGGAGGCTGCACTCAGCCTAGAAAGGGCGCATGTAAGCTGTTACAAAATCCTACGGATTGTTCTCTCACAGGCACCCGTGTCCTCTAGATGGGTATCTTCACGGAGTTATCCGTTTTGTACAGCAAGTACAAGCCAGAGAAACGTGAATACCCCTCTCGGCTTTTACATGATTATTGCGGTCTCTGACATTGAATGTACAGTCATGGAGCATCTGAAGCTCTTCGTCTCTCGTATCAACATTCCGAAAGTAATACGCTTCCCTCGTATCGTCAATCTATGCGCACTCAGCATGCAATGTTGTAGGTCATCAAAGCCACCGAGAAGGCACACCTGTGGCCAGAACTTGTTTTCTTGTACATCAAGTACGATGAATTTGTGAGCCAGATGCCTAGGCAGTTGACATATTTATTCATGCTGTCCGAATAGGATAACGCGGCATTGGCGATGATAGAGCGGTCTGCGGACGCATGGGAACACAATCAATTCAAAGATGTAATCGTCCGAGTCGCCAACATTGAAATGTACGTGTACCGTGACTCTTGTAACGTAGCATATGCTGACTGCGTCATAGCTACTACAAGGCTCTCACATTCTACCTGCAAGAGCAACCAACGCTTCTGACAGACTTGCTGACGGTCTTGATCCCGCGCATCGACCATGCTCGTGTTGTCAGGATGTTCCGACAAATCGACCACATCCCGCTCATCCGTTCATACCTCATCGCGGTACAGCACGTATGTGTTCCATTAAGCATGCATTCTATATCGTCCGACTCAATCATCATTATAGCTCAATATTGAGGCCGTCAACGACGCCTACAACGACCTCCTCATCGAGGAAGAGGACTATAAGACGTTGCGGGATTCCATCGACAGCTTCGACAACTTCAACAACGTGGCACTGGCACAACGCCTAGAAAAGCACGAGCTGCTTGAGTTCCGGCGACTCGCAGCTCATCTCTACAAGGTTAGCACTTGATGCGCTGAAGCTATTGACCTACTATCTAATCTGTCGATGGCAGAAAAACTCCCGCTGGGAAGAGTCAATAGCACTCTCCAAGCAGGATAAGTTGTATAAGGACGCAATCATCACAGCTGCGACATCAGCCACAATCGACGTCGCGGAGGAGCTCCTGTCGTACTTCGTCGACATCGGCAATAAGGAGTGCTTCGCTGCGATGCTCTACACATGCTTCGATCTCCTGCGGACGGACATCGTGGAGGAGCTCTCATGGCAACATGGCCTGAACGACTTCTACATGCCATATAAGATTCAGATCACGAGGACAGCAGTGGAGAGGGTGCGTCTTGTATCGCATGAAAGTTGATCTGGTCACCAACATGCATGATTATCAGATGGCTGCGCTGGAGAAGAAGGTACAGGAGCTGTCTGTCAAAGATTCGAAGAAGGAGCAGCAGGAGGCAGAGGCGCCGATAATCAACCCTGGTCTGATTGGAAACCGGTTAATGCTGACTGCAGGGAACGGGTGAGGTCCTGTGCGCTTACTACATGTAACATCGTTACTGACTACATGGCAGTTTCCCAGGACAGGCACCGCCAGTGATGCCAAATGGTACATCCATGGGCATGCCTCCTGTGAGTGTCGCGTTATGTACGATCTTGTCGTGTCAGTGCTGATTCTCATCACAGGCGATGACCGGCTTCGCGAACTTCTGATGAGTGGACTTGTGAACATATTATATCTCGACGATTGTTGTAGTTATGAGTACAGACCTTCATGTTGGCTAATGAGACGCTCTTTCATCATTTCACGCGTTGGATACTTCCTTGCGTCGACGACAAAAAAAGAGCGAAATAGGGCATCATGGTGGGAAACGATACCGCATTGACGCGATAATTAGTCCATTGCAAAGGCATGATAAAGAGAGACCGTAAAGTAGCTGTCCAGATAACCACCAGCGAGCGGGGGGATGCAGGAAATACAAGATACATGGTCGATATGCACGACGTATGTTAGTACACAAGATACACTAGGCTAGACGTCCGACGTGTATGGTAGTACGTTACGTATACGTTTGAGACAACTTTAGCGCACCGGCAAGTCAAACAAATGAGACATCACAGCAACAGGCGAACCGAAACCCAGAATAAGGAGACGAGTAAAGAAAAAGGACGAAAGCTACGTGATATCATCAAACAAGGGTATGCAACAGAATAGAATGGTGGCCGCAATGATTTCGGGCCCGGCAAGAAGTGTCATGCAACTACGCATCCTCCGCCACCACCGCCGTAGGTGCCGGACCCTTTGGCGCGGGTGCTGATCGAGACGCGTGCGGCTTCGTAGAAGACCTCGGAGACGCCACGATTGTGTTTCGCGCTGCATTCTGGTGGGAGCGGGTGCAGTGGTCAGAAGCTACGATGGCGATGTCCTCACTGGTGAGGCAAAGGGGGGGGACGCACCGAGGTAGCGCGATGCTCGTATTCGGCGCGCGACGGCGAGGCCCTCTTCGTACTGCACGGTGTGTGCGCCGTACCGCGCGAGCCGCTCTTGCGTGATACGATCCTCGCGCAAATCGCACTTGAGCGCTTGAGGCGGAAAATTAGTGACGTCAGGGATGCAGACACGCGGTTTCGGGAAGCTCATGCGCGTGGCTCACCGACGAGAACGAGCTGCAGGATGTAGGCGGGGTCATCGGTATACGCGCTTTAGTAAGGAGAGGGTATGCGCGTACCTTCACCCCTGGACAGTATTCAAGCACTTCGTCTATCCACTGCGCATAGATGAGATGGCGAACGGGGTCGATGGTCATTGGAGATTACCTTCAGCTCAATGTTATCAAGTGACGACGGGTTGTCCACCTTACAATCCAGTCAGCCAATGCACACGCATATTGCCAGCACGCAGCACGCACCGAAAAGCACAACATGACGAGATGTGTCTCGGCATAGCTCAAGGAGCGTAACCGGTCAAACTCTTCTTGTCCTGAGCGCGAGCTGGGCGTATCAGTGCTTGAGCCCCCCACGGCCTGCATGGCAGCCGTCCACACATACCGGCGGTATCCCAAAGGCTGAGCTCGACGAGTTGGTCTTCAACATAGAGGTCGTGTACATAGTTCTCGAACACGGTCGGTTCGCTGTATCGGACGAGGTTTCAGTCGCGTGACGGTCAGGGGTGGCCAGAGGTCGGACGCACTACACGGCAGAGAACCAGCCCCGAGTGAAGACATTCAGAAGCGAAGTCTTGCCTGCGGATTGTGACGAACACACGTCAGCGCCAGCCTGTCGATACCAGATAGACTCGCATGAAGATGAAAACGCACCGGTCGCTCCATCTCCGCATACTACGATCTTGCGCTGAATCTGGTGTACGCCCATCCCAAAGCAAGTTCAGCTTCAACGCGCCGTAACCGAACACAGTCCCACTCGGCACCCGGTGAAGGATAGAGCGGGACTGCCAAATGGGCACGCACCGGTCTGCCGCGACCAAACTTGGTCGGCCTGGCAGGTGTTCCGCCGCATTTCGGCATTTGATTGCAGGATACGCGAACGTCGCTGAGCAAGGAGTCTGAATTTCGCTATCGCGGTTACGGGGCCAAGAGTGCCGCGCAGAAGACTGGGCGAGGAGGGTCGTGAAGGTTGGTGGTGAAGTCTGAAAGCGCGAGGGTGTGCTGAAGCGGCGAGGCCGCTAAGAAGACATAGGCGTTAGGCGTTAGGGCCCGCGGTGGGCACGGCTCAGCGTTTCGTTGTGGCTGAAGGAAGTATGCACATATCATCGAGATATATGCGGCCATTTTTACGAAGATAGCAGATCACGCCGATCTCAAAGTCGTGATATGCAAGTCATTTTTCATCAAATACTATAAAGGCCAGGTGGTTTGCATGAACGAGAGAGTATTTCTGCATTAATCTCTGGACAATTGATACGTAGTATAGTGCAAAGCGGAGGACATGGACCAAAGGAGAAACGATGCTATAAAGACGGTGAAAATGATTGATCAAGGACATCCAGAGAAATGGCAGATAGTATGGCAGCATAACAGGGCGGTGTGGATGCAGATGAGACGCAGGCCGAGAGCTACAACCTCAGGGCAGGAGGATCAGGTAGAAAGATATCGCCGATGGAAGATGAGAGGAAACAGACATAGAGATGCACGTGCTTGCAACATGGGGCGGGGTGCGCATTGAGCACACAAGAGGTAGCAGTTTCGTCGGCGACATATAAGCGCAGATGTAAGCTGGGAAGACAGGCAAGAGCATCGCGTACCGAGGCAGGTGTTGGAGGCAAAAAGTCGTGTCGAAAATGGTCACGAACAACCGAACGAGGCGTATATGAAGCTTATATGCTTCATGTCTCGGCGTCCCCTCGTTTGGAGGACATGACGAGGAGTGTGGCGATATGCTGGGAATAGTAACATGCCGGCAGGAGTCGTAAATCGTAGTCGTCGTCTGGCGGACAGGGTAGCGTCCGACGACAGCTCAGCCAAGAGTTGGAATGCAGAAAGGCGTGCGAAACTGTCGAGTCGACGTGCTGGACGCCTCGTGAAAGTGACATTGGCGCCTTGTGATACTGATGCAAGAGGAGTCGCCTCATAGATTCACGGAGAGTTGCTTTTGAGAGCATGAGAGACATTGTCAAGCGAAGCCCAAGATCGGGAGAGCAGCAGAGTAGGACAGCAGGTAATAGAGGCGCAATCTCGGAGATGAGAAAATCGGATCAGAAGATGGTGACGGGACCGCAAGAGTATGGCAAGCTGCAACAGACTGTGATGATGATACGCATAAGAGCAGCAGATTGCAGCATGGATATGAATGGAATGTAATCAGCGCTGTTGCCTCGTTCAGCTCAGTAGCAACAGTTCGGAGAGAGGTACGCCGCCCCGTCAGATGTCGCAGGAGAGTAGCACGTCGAGTCATCAGACACACTCGAATCAGTGACAGAATCGCATTCGTCGACCACGATGACAGGGCCGAAAGCCCTCGCCGCTGAGCTCCACGTAGGCTCGCCAGTATATAGATGGTTGATAAGAATCGAGATCGCCTTATCCCGCGGAACAAACTCTTCATTCGTGTTGATCGAACCCGTGGAGAGCGAATCAAAGGAGTTGTTGTGACCTATGTTCGGCTTGGTAGTCGGTAGAATACCGTAGCTTGCTTGGAGTGGAGACTTAGAGTATTCCTGAGCGGGCTCATCGTCGTAAGCATCTGTAGCCTCCAGCGCGCACTTCGCCGCAGAGTCATAGGCATAAGGCATTTGAAAGCCAAAACTTGTAGGTTTTTCGTATTCAGAGGAAGACCTCCTGCTCTGCTTTGCAGCTCGTTGCTGTTCGATCCACAGACCAAGGCATTGGACAGACTGGGAAAGCTCGGGATCCCACGAGATGGACTCCGCGAGCGATGAGGCAGACGGCACTATCACGCCGCAGTCGGCGTCGTCGTGGCAAGTGGAAATCTTGTGGCACTTGGCGTCGAGGTTCTCGTTGGATGCAGACAACGTCTCGTTTGAGGTAGTAGATCGAGGGAGAGTGGAAGTGGACGTGACGACTACGTCCGTCGCATCCATAGCGTTGTTAGTGTGTTCCGTCTTAGGGGATGTGTGATAATGGCGCAGATTGGACCCCGATTCGCTCTCTGCGACGTCGGGGTTAATACAGGCGTTGAGAGTTTCGGCGTCCTGTCCAACGGAGAGGTCGTTGCGAAGATGCGATGACTGACTAGAGAATGGTGTCATGGTTGCGTCCTCGCCTGGGAGGACGGAGGAGGGCATGGCTTGCGATGGAGAGACAGCAGGAAGTGAGGCATTCGGGGGTATTGCGACGAGCATGGACAGGGACCCTGTAGCAGGTAGGCTGTGGCAGTCTGGGAGGAAGACCAAAGACGATATCAGAGACGAGGACTTGTCGTGCTCCTTCCTTCCTGGATTGATACATAACTGAGCCTGTAAAAGTACTGATTAACTTCGCACTTCAGTGAAAGGCTGATTACTTACTTCTTTCATGACCGAGATTGACCTGTTGGCAGTATTGTGTGCGGTAGAGGCGGTAGGGGATGGCACTAGATCGGATCGCTGACAGGATTCGACATCGGAGCTCAGCTGAGCCTGCGATGATGCATGATCAGCGATCGACCATGAATGGAGAACGAGTGCACACTTCTTTCGAGGATGCATTCGCATCCGCAGTCTTACGGACTTCATTCTTCTTGACAAGGTATGAGCTTGCTGAGGGACTTATGACCGACAGAAGGGCAGTCCACAGCGACCTGGTTGCAGTGGCGCTGCGAGGTTGTTCTTCACGTTCGGCACACCGAGAGAGACACAGGGAAGAATAGGAGACAAAGACCCAAACCCAGACAGCCAGAAAAACCAGAATGAGCAGAGCCAAGAGAACGAACGTCATCGCCTCAGAGACACCAGGGATGATGCTAGAGGCGGCAGTCGAAGCGTCCGAGACGGTGACCATGGTTGCTTCGGGGAGGGGAGCCATTGGGGTTGAGGGAGAGCTTGAGGAGTTTCGAGAGCTTGAGGTTGACTTCAAGGATGGCGGTAGACGAAGAAATGTATGAGAGAGGGCTGGTAGTACTTGCCAGCCTAGCAGTCAGCACATTCTATTTCTGACCATGGCATTTTTGACCAGCTAACGTGCATCACGTCGATATCAACAAAGGCAGACCCTTTCGCGTTATCTCCTATCATATTGTGGAGTAAAGAAGTCAAGGATAGATGTATCGGATGCGTGGACACCAGAACACTTCAGTCAATGAGGCCTGAGGCATGAGGGACTGCTGAGGCTTGCCAGTGGAACCAGTATTTCTGCAGCGACTGCGGTGAACAACGTACGCGGAAAGCTAGCGATGAACTCACTTCTAATGAAGAATACGCGTCGGGCAGACACATAGAAAAGAATAACATTCTCAAGGATTGATCAATCGATTTGCACAGTGGACGTGATCAAGTTGGCCGCGGTGCGTCACGGCAAAACAAACTTGAACGCGTGACGTCACGCGTCGAAAGCGCGTTCCACAGGCGAGCATCAGGGCGATCTTCGGACAACCTTTGCATAATAATTGAATGCAACGAACTCAAGCTCCTCAGCTGCAATCAACCTGCTTTCGCTCTGCCCACCCCATGTCCCACACGCCTAGTAGTACCGGTTCGCTACCAGTGCTCCCGCTGCAGAGCAGCTTCAAAGTCTGTCGCATGCCGAGCGAGTCTTCAGCCCCATTATATAAGTGCGGACGACGAGCTCACGCAAGTCGAGAAACTCAACACGCCAGCGGCCATCACATATTCTACAGTGTGGCCGTTGCAGTCCCATAGCCTGTGAGGTCATCATAGACACGAGCACTTGCCACAGTAGCCAACCCCACCGTGTGGCCCTGGCCGCACACTATATCAACCCGTGGCCACAACGTCACATCCGTTCCATGTCCCATCCTGCATATATATATCCCCAGTCGCTCAGACATTTTCCATCCATCCACTTCCGCTCCCCGTCGCCTGCTATTGCCACCTCGACTCTCCTCGTAGAAGATTGCTGTCGCGAACTCAACTTCACCGACAATGTCACGTCGGAAACGTGTTAAGAATATAGCTTCGCTCGAAGAATTGAGTGCGTCGGACTTGGTAAAGATGCAGTCTTCCAAGCTCGAGCGTAGGGACACTCGCCAACGGTGCGTCCCTACCCACCTCCGATCATATCGTTATACATACTGATCGCGACCTCATTGTATACAGCGCACGTCAGGTCAGTAAACTTTGATCCCAATCTAGCTCAACAAACTGATGTAACGGCTATAGCTCAAGCATCTGGAAGGGCTAATCTTGAAGGCAGCCGAGACCGCTGCGGTTCAAGCTGAGTGGCGCGACCGCAATGCCCGCGTTGCGATCAACCGTCTTCCTCCCGAATTGCTCAGGGAGATATTCGTGACGACCTGCACCATCAAGCTAGCTGAATACAGATCTATACACTATCATTGCGATGACATAACGACCGTCTGGAACCCAACTTGGATTGAAAAGGGCAGAGCAGTCGGTCTCATGCTCGTCTGCCATCATTGGAAAGAGATCGCCTCGGAAATCCGGGAGCTCTGGAACGGCGTTGAAACATATTGGCATGATAAAGATCATGCCTTGTTGGAGAGGTCCGGCCAAGGCCCGCTCAAGGTGTTGGCTCGCAGCGAGCCCTTGTGCCAAGATGCTGTTGGGCGTGCTCTGCAAAATGTGGAGCATTCTTCCCGAATTCAAGAGTTGTACTGGACGAACCTTTCTAACTGTGAAAACAGCAAATATCTTGGAATGCCAGTGCCCTCATTGAAGTCTCTCATGTTGCAAAATGGCCACAATGACAGTGTGCCAGACGGATCATTCGAACTCTTCGACTGTCACACCCCGTGTCTGGAACGCCTGTCACTGTCACATTTGTATTGGCTGCCCAGCAATGCGTTCGCCAAACTGACATTGTTGGCTCTCGACAGATGCCATGTAACCAAATCCCGCGCCAAAGTACGCAGCTTGCTTGCTGGAACACCGAACTTAGTCGATCTCATCCTGCGATATGTGGCTGACAGCAACGTCGACCGGTACGTCGGAGCGGAGACTGAGCCTGCGGACATGAAGCCTGTGTCACTCGTTCGATTGCGCCGGTTACTGATCGAGCGTATGTGGACCGATGATATCGACTATATCTTCCAGGATGCTCGCCTAAATGGAGACCTGTCTGTCTCGATCAAAAACATGAATTGGTATGACGATGAGCAGCGACTTTTAGAAGTGGTATCCAGTTGGTCGTTGAATGCCCTGAAGCAACCCAAGGAGCTGCATTTCCAGCAGCACGTCGCCATCGTCACTGGAGCCTCTTCTGGTCTCCGTTTTGAGGTCAGGAGAAGCAGAGCCCTCGAGCATTGGACCAGGCTCGACTGGTCAAGAATCCTTCCCCTTTCCTGCATCTCGCACCTGTGCACGTTTGAGCAGGATGCACGCAGGCTGCCTGGTCTTGAACGTGTCCGCAACATTCTTAGGCAAATGACCGCGCTTGAGACGCTGTCCGTCAACATTGAGGGCCTGACGAAGGTCATCGACGCTCTCACACTCTTCCGAGAGCCAACCGGCCCGCCTTTCTGCCCCGCACTGACGACACTACGTATTGCCATCTGGGAAGATAGTGACTCTGACATCATCCTAGACTCGGTCCTCCCGCACCGTGCGCAGCTTGGCGTCAAACACCTGTATATCGGGCTGATTGATTGTCTGAGCCATGGATGGGAAGCTCTTCAAGATGCGGAGCACCAATTGCATGGCAAGTTTGAGTCGGTGAATTGTGAGCCCCTGTGGGTTGGTGAGACGTACGGCATTAAATTGCCGCCGGTTTGCGATGAGGAGGCGCACGCTTTGTGGCCGCCCTGGATTTAGGTGTCGTGTGGACGAGAGACGACATGGATTGCAGTGAGACCAAAGGTACGCCCATTATGTCGGGGTTTCTGTCGCTCATCGCTCGTGACGACTTATTCCTACGCTTACAGAGAGCGGGCATGTTATTAGAGAGGAAAAAAGTACGTACTTTGTGCTATAGCAGATGTCAACCCTTTATGAATGCGAATGCAAGCCTTGCACTGAGTGTTGAGATGTCGTGAATGTCGTGACTACGTGCTAAGCTTTCACAGTGGCATGCACTTGGCGGCTGTCCATGCATGATGCCGTCCGTGACATTCGTGGTTGAGATGTGTCTTCCTCGCGATGTCTGATTCAGTCATGCAGGTCATTGACGTGCCAGACTTGTCCAGGCTGGAGCTGCAAGTCTGGAGGACGTACGCATCACCCATGCACTGGGCGAACTCACCGCTCATACATGCCTCCTCGTTATCTGTAGGTGGTATCCCATCAGCATGTTCGTGTAAATAAGCGAAGTGAATGGCGGCAGCTCATCAGTGAAGCGCGAGCTCTTTTTGAGCGCGGTGAACTCGGCATCCTACTGCTGCATTTGCTGTGCGACGGTTTGTGAGGAGGAAGTTGCTGCTGCTTACCGCAGACATGGCGCTTGCACTCACACTCATCGCTGCAGCTGAAGACATAGCCGAATCGGATCTGACGACGCGCTTGAAAATAATAAGTTGCTGCCCATATTACGCCACCCATCGCACTGCTAGCTGGAATCCGGCTCTCCGCACCCGACATCTTGTTGCTGTTTATGAGCGAGAGTGCATAGCAACTCAGGTCAGAGCTGCAGCTCTGGAGGACACATGCACCCCTCACAGCCTGGGCCCTGGACTCTGGAGGCAGTGAGAGTTGGCCGCGGTCAAACGCGTGACGTCCCGCCTCGAAAGCGCATCCGCCTAGCGTCCGCCGTGCGGCCCATAGCCAGCCGGGACGCATACATGATTGTACAGACAGCTTTTGCACGCATCAATACGCCTACAGGTTTGAGCTTGGCCGTCCAACAAGCGAAATCTGCGTGCACAAACGATAGAGTGTCCGGGTGATTTTCGTACAATCTCTGTATAGCAATTCGAATGCATCGGTCAACTCACCCATTCGATGAGTCTCCACCGTTTGCGTCGAAACCACGGCGGCTTGCTTGTTCAGAGAGATTTAAAAGAATCGATGACTGTAAAAGTATTCAAGAGACACACGAGATACTAAGTAATACAGCGAAGGATGCGGCGTACGATACAGTACTAGTAGATACTGAGAAAGAGATAGAACGGCATTTATGACAGGGAAGCATGTGGGCAGCTGTAACAGACGAGTGACCAGAGACAGATGAGACAATACAGCGAAAATAGAAAGGATCGGACCATACGATTGCAAGCACGGCTGAGAGGACGAGATGAAGACAAGAGATCAAGTATGAGAGCAGGAGCGTCGCAGGTATCGGTAGTCATTTAGGGCACCCATAGTACGCAAGACTGATATAGCCATGACAGCAGGATGTGGAGAGTCAAGAACGCAACAGCCATACGAGGATATAAGGGCGGCAGTAGTGGTAGCATCGATGGGCCGAAAAGTCAGGAGACAGTCATCGCAGGACGAGAGGTCTCGGGGGAGGCACAAGTAACGAGAAAGTATCTCGGCTGACACCAGATAGGCAGAGAGAACAATACACCGGCAAATCGGCATAAGCAGCAGACGCAATCAATCATAGACATCGTCCGCTGAGCGAAGGCACATGCCTCGGTATATAAAGCTGCCAAGATTCAAAGCCTGGCGATTTGCAGAACGAGCGTGATGGAAGTCAGAGAGAGCTGCGTTCGCAGATTTTGAGACCAAGGCCGAGAGTTGTTGCCAGTAGCGTTGTGTAGATTCACCTGTGCAAAAGGAGAGTAGTAGGTTCGCGTGGAGCCGTCTTCTACTCAAGAGCCTAGGGAACTGTCGGATTCATAAGGCAATTCAAGGTCGAGAGGGTAGCAGGAGAGGACAGTAGACGGTCGAGACGTGAATTTGGCGATGACGATAATCGAAGGAGAGCACAATAACGAGACTGCAAGAATATGGCACGCTGTACAGGACGGAGATAATATGCAGATGGAATGGCGAATCATAGCATAGAGATTAATGGCGAGTCAGAAAGGTTGCCGTTCCATCTGACTTATTAGCACCAGCTCGGAGAGGTACTCCAATCCTTCGGGGGTCATAGGAGAAAAGCAAATCGAGTCATCAGACACGCTCCAATCAGCGGCAGACTCGCATTCGTCAACGACGATGACAGGACCGAAGGTCTTCGCGGCCGAACTCCACGTAGGCTCGCCGGCGTACAGATGGTTGATGAGAGTGGAGATTGCATTGCCGCGCGGGATAGCCTCCTCGTCCTCGTCGATCGAATCCGTGGAAAGCGAATAAAGGGTGTCGTTGTAAGCCACGTATGGCTTGATGGCTGGCAGAGAGTAATAGCTTCCCTCGAGCAGAGGTTTAGAGTATTGCTGGAGCTGTCCATCTTCTCCGTCGGCAGCATCCTGGTGGCGTTTCGCGCCATCGTCATAAGCTGACCTGATGCTAAGGCCAATCGTCTTCACATCTTCTGGGGTAGACTCCCCGCTCTGCTTAGCAGCTTGTTGTTGCTCAATCCAAAGCCCGAGGCATTGGATCGAGCGAGAAAGCTCTGGGTCCCACGAGATAGACTCCGAGAGCGATGAAGGGGATGGGATGATCACGCCGCAGTCGGCATCGTCGTGGCAAGTGGACGTCTTGCTGCACTTGGCTGGGAGATCCTCGGTGAACGAAGACAATGTCTCGTCCATGGACGTGGTGTGATGGAGAGAGGGGCTGGATGGGACCGTCACGTCCTCGAGATCCACGTTACCGGAGGTCCATTCAAGCATGGTGGGCGCGCTATCAGTTTGCGAGTTCATTGTCGGGTTGGTATATGAGCCTGCGGGTCTTAGTTCGCCGTAGTGGTGAGTGTTGTGCGGATGGTCGTCCCGTTCATTTGGGAGGTTGTCGCGATAATATGATGGTCGAGAAGACGACATTGATGTGGAGCCAGCCGCATCTGCTAGAGCGAGTGGGTGAGGCATATCTTGGGGGATGACTACAGAGAGCGGGGAAGTCGGAGATGGCGCGATGGGTGTAGATGCAGGCAAGGATGGATGGAGGTTGTGAGGCGGTGGAGGAACGGTTAAAGACAGAGCCGGAAGCGAGGAAGACTTATCCTGCGCATGAGCTTCTGTACTGATACACAATCGAGCCTGAAGAGAGGTTGTTTAATGTCACATTTCAGTGAGAAATAATTACGAACTTCATTCGGAGCCAGGGTGATTTCATTCTCTGCAGAGTTTCCAGACTCCTCAGGGGGAGAGGAAACTGCTGTAGTTTCAGACCAGACGCCCGCGATAGGCGATGTCGAAGACGACAGAGCGAGGACTTGCTGGCGCTCCTCAACATCGGACATCGACGGGACCTACGAGGATGATCAGCACGCGGACCTCGACGAACAACTGCTACGCACTTCTTTCGAGGATAAATTTACATCAATGGCCGTAAGTGTCCCGTTCTCCTCGTCAGCAGAGGGGAATGCTGCGATGGGGAGTGCCGACAGAAGAGCAGCCCATAGCGATGCTTCTGCACGTACGCGCTGTTCTTCGTGATCGGCACGCCGAGAGAGACAGGAAGGGACGTAGGACACGAGGATCCAGGACCAGATACCGAGAGACACGATGACGAGGATCGCCAGAAGAATAAACAGCGCCGCGTTCGAGATACCAGGGACGATCGCGGAAGACGACGCGATGGAGGCGGTCGAAGCTGCTTCGGGGAGGGGAGCCGTGGGGTTGAGCGAGAGCTTGAGGTGGCTTTGGAAGCTTGAGGTTGCGTTCGAGGATGGTGGTAGACGGAAAGGTTGTCTGAGGGGGCTGGATGCACCAGCCCAGAAGTCAGCAGCAGATTTGTACTACGACCATGGCGTATTCGACCAGCCTACGCGTGCCGTCGAGGCTCCATGGCATTGCCGATGCAGGCAGCCCATTGTGAAATTCTTGATACACTTCAAAGGAGGTCAGTAATGCACCATTGAGTGGTAGGTGTGCCTTGGCAGGGGGTGGACCTCATCGTCAGAGTTGCGAACACCTGCGTGGTTTATGAATGTCACTGGGTCGGACGTCGAGCCATTTATGAGGCAATAACAATAAAAATCAAGAGAATTAACCGAACAACGCATATTTCCCGCGGCAGTGTGCGCGTTTGTGTTGAACGACGAGATGTAGTAAAGTCGCGAGATCAAGTAAGAACGCGTGACGTCACGCGTTGAACTTGACGGGGCGTCCGTCGCTAACTAACACCATCTGCGTGAGACGCGTTCCTGATGCGACGTGCACATCATCTGAATCTGGAGGCGATGACTTGGAGATGATGAATACAATGGTGGCTACAGAAATTGAAGAAGTCAATCTCAAAGCAGTTGTCCATGAATATGCATCAATATTTAGAGCAAACTTCCAGGTCAACAGGCCCAATTGGATCCACAGATTCACATCAAAGTAGACACTCAATATGTCTGCAATTATCTAATGGATATCAGCCAGGTAATGCCAGCCATGGGCAGATAATGTGTTCCTGGCCAGACGTGAGTAGGTCTGGGGCCACCGCATGCCGTTGCATATTGTCTGACTTTATCTGACATTGCCTGACATTGTAGTATTGCGAGGGGTATTGCTTATGTACATCTGCCTTACCGCCCCAGATCGGAGACCGACATTTTTTGCCGATGCATCCGTAAGTGAGCATCATAGGCGACGAGACTCTGCATGGCTTACGGCGTTTAAATGTGGATAGGCTTTCGGGCGTTCGCTCGTCTTCACCCCGCTTCTCCCGTTCAAGTTGGCGACCAGACAGCGCCGCCCGTTGCAGAGTCTGCTCCTCGCAGCAGAAATGCTGTGCTGAGGTTCTCTCTAGCTCATGATGCGAAGACGGCGGCCGGTTCGATCGTGATTCGTGGCACGACTGACTTGATTTCGTATAGGCAGAAATCCTAGTGAATGACGGACCAGATCACATCGTCGCTCTGCTATAAGGATAGTGGATCAATTGAAATCTGGTTTGTATGACCAGTTGAACAGGACGTTGGAATCAGTTATAAGCAATCTGATTGGCTGGGGAATGCCTACTGGTTGCCACGTGCGAGTCAGCGCAGCGCGTTGCCCGCGTCCTCCGAATGCATCAGATCCCCTACTTAACTCTCAACCTGTTTCAGTCCCTGTTCGAAGTCTTCACTTTCTCTCTCTCTGCCTTACCATCATTACCATGATCCTCTCGGTCGCGAAGCAGCTCTCAGTCCCTTCATTGCACCCCTCGTCTTCACTTGCTCAGCGCATAGCGCCTCAGTCACTCCCTTCATCATCTCGCCTCCCAAACCAACGTCGCTGCTTCCATGTCACACAACGAAGACTAGATTTCCACTTTGATACCCACCAGTTTGTGCAGCGGCTAGAACGCGAAGGTTTGAATCGTGCTCAAGCGGAAGGCATCATGACTGCTATGGCTGAAGTCATCGATGAGAGTATTCGGAACATGACGAGTAACATGGTGACGATAGCCGATCAAGAGAAGGTGCGTGTTGTGGCTGATCGTCTTGCGATTTCGCTCCTGTAGAGCGCGTGCATTGACCCTTTTGTCGTTCCAGCACCATTACACACAGCAGGTCGACTTCGCCCAGCTCAAGTCCGAACTTCAGCTTATGGAGAAGAATGAGATTGCGATGGTCAAGGCCGAGAACGACCGCTTAATGACAGACATCGAGAAGCTGAAGCAGCGACTACGCGAGGAAATTACGCGGACGCAGGCAGGTGTGCGCCTCGACCTGAACCTCGAGAAGGGACGAATGCGCGAAGAGAGCAGTAAGCAAGAGCTAAAGATCAAGGAGGTCGACACGCGCATAGAGCAGGAGATTGCTTCGCTTCGTACATCAATACAGGCGTCCAAGGTAGGCTTGTATGCATCAGCTCTGTTTATGGTCTGATCGAGACGTGCTCGTAAGGCAACAACGTTGCAATACCTTGTCGGTTTCGGTACGGCCTTCATCGACTCTGAATGCCGTGTACTGCTCACCTTTTCTTCCAGTCACTGGTTGTTCCGCGTTGTTGATGGCCTACCTGCGGTTCCGGGTCTAGTCTCTCCTTCTTGTCTTTGGTTCTAGTATCTGCCATTGAGAAGACTATACACATTGCACTAGTAAGTTATTCCGCTGCTCTAGACCAATGAGACGACAATACTATCTGTACCCGCAGACTTAATCCATTGAATGTATTTTTTGGTATACGTATGTAACGCGCCTGGAATGCCTACTGTCCCGCCCATCTCGCTGTTTCAGTCGTCCAAGGGAGGTAGTGGATCGCTGGTGATCTCCTCCCCCAATGCAACGCGTTTCAACAAGCCATATGCACGGTCGAGGTCGTCATTTACGATGACAACGTCATGAGCGCCTTCTTTCGCGTACTCGATCTCCTTGAGAGCGGTAGCGAGACGCTTTGCAACGGCTGCCTCTGACTCCGTGCCCCGCTGTCGCAGACGGCTGCGCAGTGCAGTTAAGGACGGGGGCGAAATGAATAGATAGACGGGGTTGAGATCCGTGTTCTTGACTTGGCGGACGCCCTGCAGTGCGGCGGACGCGTTTTGACCCCCGGTCAGACGGGATGGTCGTGGCGGAGCGCACGCACCTGCGCCTCGATGTCCAATATGCACCGCCGTCCAGACTGGGAAACCTCCCGCACCGTCATGAAGCTCGTCCCGTAGTAGTTGCCAGAAAACTCGGCATGCTCGATGAACGCGCTTTCGTCGAGCAGCTGCTTGAACTTGTCGCGTGTCACGAAGTGATATTGCTTGCCGTCTGTCTCTCCTGGCCGCGGCGCACGCGTGGTGTCTATGGATGCAGCAGAGAAAGTCTGCGTCAAGGAAATGCGATAAGATGATAGCAAACTTACGGGATACGCTGTACCCGAATTTGTCTGGGAATTCGGCAAACAGGCGTTGGAGGAGGGTACTCTTGCCCACTCCAGATGGCCCAGATATGACGAGAGGGCGGAGGATGCTGTTTAGAGGAGACATGGCAGAGGATTATACTGGGGTACGGCGCGAAATGTGGCAAGTCTGGCTAGTAGCCAAGTAATGGTTCAGTCTTCACGAAGTCAGCGTGAGCGCCTGTCCAGTGGTAGCATAGATTGATCTCTGATCGTACTTGTGCAGTACTTACAACAAAAAGACAAGGATGTTGGAGCAATCAGTGCTACAGGGATCAAATTCATTCATTGTGCAGCGCATTGAGCTGCTCTCCATTTCATCAAATGTTTACAGCAGTCTTACAAAAGTGCAAATGAAAGCGTCAGACACAAGCAGTGATATTAGACAAGCGATTCAGCGTATACTTTACGGGAAAATAGTCGATAATCATACTGACTGCAATAGAGTATTCCATTGCTTAGATAGCACTCTGACCGCTTATTGGACAGCTGGGAACATATTCCCCAACGAATCATCCGGGTCCACTGTACGAAGCTCCTGTGAAGGTTTCAATCTCTCCCCCATCACCGATCTTGAACGATCAGTCCGTGGTCTCTGCGCGTTCAAAATCGCACTGTTGAGCGACCTGAGCGGGGCCCAGTGAGGCAGAGCGGGTACGCCGCGTGGTTCCGGCGGAGGAACGGGGGAAAACGGCGTAAAGAGGAACCCGCGCTCGATGTCGGCGACGAGAGAGGATATGGGCGTTTGGGCAGGTAAGAGGAGGCGCTGGGCTTGAGTGGGGGTACGCTCAGGTGTTGCGGGCTCAACAGGAACTTCCGCCTGTGCCTCTGTAGACGGCTGAGGTGAAGGAGAGCATGGAGTCGCTTCCCCCTGATGAGTCTTCAAGCTCTCGGATTGAGGTGGAGGGCTCTCTTCGCGGGTCTCGGGAACCTCGGATGGCGGAGGGGGAGCCTCTTCACGGGCATCCGAGATCTCTGGAGGAGGAAATGTCTTTGCGTGGGCTTTGGGGGTCTCCGGAGGAGAAGGAAGAGTGTCTTCAAGGACTGTGGGGCTGGAAGGTAGTGGTATCGAAGTTGGTTCATGAACAGGTATAAGTATCTCTGCTGAAGTTGGACTCGGAGGAAGAGGTATCTCTGCGGCGACTACCACTTCTTCATGAGCAGCCTCAGTCACAGGAGGGATGGCAATTCGGGTATTCGTTTTCGAGGCAGCCTTTCTAGGAGCTGCCTGATGTGATCGACTTGGAGGTCGTGGCTTGGGGTCCTCGCCCCGGCTGGAGCTCTTCACTTTGTTTGTCTGACTACGTGCAGTATCTGGACGGTGGGAAACAGCTGTTTTCGGCGGGACTTGTTTCGCCTTCTCGTTTGCTTTAGGCACGCTGGGCTTGTGTCTGACCGTCACCTTGCTCGGTAGCTTCTCAGACGTGGAACTCCCTACAGCATCCAGTGGCTGGGTGACATGAGCCTCTGACTTAGAAGTTGCGGCGTTTGGCACAGGGGTGCTGGATACGGTAGGGCCCCGCTCTCGATCAGGGTCTGAAGTGGTATTTGTTGAAATCTCTGGAGGCGTTGGTACGAGAAGTACGCGTCTAGCGCCCCCCACTACCCTTCTCTCGGTAAGCTCTTGACGCGCGGGCGGATTGGAAGAAGTCGCATTTGTGGATGTTTGTCTCATGGGGCCTGTCCTCAGGTGCACTGTCCCAATATCATGCTGTGACAACGGTCGACTAGGGCCACTAACATTTCCGGGCCTGGATGGCCCGGAGATGTGACGTTGTGGACGAGTGGACTCCATGACAGACTCTGTACATGGCATAAATGTGATGGAAGATCCACAAGGTACGTTGACTTACTAGGACGGATCGGGATTGTGTCTGGTGGTGGCATCTCCCGCCTTGCACTTGCAACAGAGCGATGCAGTGTATCCACTGTAGGACGCTTGGGTGCAGAATCTTGAGCTGCGGCAGCATTCGCTGCAGCCCTCTGCGCAACATGTCTGGAGAGCGCACTTGAGGCTGCATCGTTGTTGAGGTTCGATGAGGACAGTACCCGCGCACGCACCCCGGCCTGTTGGGTGCTGTGAGAAGACGATGTCTTGGGCGGGAGAGCAGATGTGGACGAAGAGAATGGGAGAGTAGGCGCCGACGCCTTTGTCTGAATGGCATTCAGTGATTGAGCTGACGGTGGGCGACTGGGAGGCTGTGCCCGTGTTCCCGATGCCGCTGTTTGCTTGATATCAAGATACTTCCTGATCGTCGGTGTGAGGGGTTGAGTGAAACTGAATCGTCATCAGCATACAGGCGAACAACCTAATTCGGCAATCATACCGATCTACCCGCGTTGGCAAGGCAACCTTGTAAGCTTCGAAGACCTTCCTCCCAGTTTTGCGCACATCAGCATTGGCATCGGTGGCAGTTGACCTGATCAGTGCCTCGATTTCGCGAGCTCTCGGCTCCTTCTCCAATTCTGCTCGAGTGAATGTGCTAAGGCAGGCCAAAGCGGCTTCCACGGCCGCTTGACGGAGTGTTACCGACTTATCCTTGGCAGACTCGGCCAGAAAGGGTAGGACGGATGGAGAACGAGAATGTTGCACGACAGCCAGGACGCAGCTTCGTGCACGAGAAGAGAACACCTTGTTCGACCGTGAACAGAGGCCGAGCAGTGTAGGAAAGAAGATTGGTATCAGCGCGTCGAAATAACGCTCCATGGTGGTGACCACGACGTTCATGAACTCAAGAGCCACACCGGACAGGCGCGACCTTTCAGAGTTTGCCGCACTGTTGAGGGGTCTTGACAAGGATCGGAGCACGGTGGTGGTCTCGTTAGGAAATCGTGCGGCGTTTCCCTTCATAAGGGCTGTTAAATGAAGAATGGAGGCTGAGATCCTGTCCCAAGTGTCTTCGGATTCGGGTAATGAGAGCGTGTCGCGCAGAGATTCCAGTTCATACTCATACGCAGCGAGTGAGTCGCACTGGTGGAGACAACATTAGCAGACGAGATACCCGTTCGCGTGTGACTACGTGCCTGTATAACACTGGGAATCTTTTTCGGAGCCATAAGGAGGGGACGGACTTAGGTGTAGCGACACAAACACTCGCCGCAGTGGCCGCACAGGGCGAGTTCAAGAGTCGAACAAGCACGTGACCGTGTCGAGCGTCAAAGCAGGTGCCATGTGGGTCGACACCGGACCAATAGTCTTCAGGCACTCCAGACAATCCCTCCTTACTTATCCCATCACTTTCCTTGCTTCCCCACAATTACCCTCCTTTAGACCCCGTCCGTCCACGCCCCGCCTCCCTGTCTTGTTTTACGACCTGCGACGGCCGTTATGGGTGCTCTTTGCTGTCGCGCACAGGTCCGTCTTCGTTCGGCGCTGGTCCGAACAGTCCGAATAACTCTCTGCTGTAAAGCCAATAGATTTTGACGGGGAGGTCAATCTGTTTCACTTCGTGCTTCTGCGATGTGTGGGAAAGGGCGCATTTGGCAAGGTATGTCCCACTAGCCTCCGTTGTCATGCGGATTTCGCTCACTTCTTGCCAGGTCCGTGTGGTGCAGCACAAGCAGACCCGGAACTTGTATGCCCTCAAGTACATCAACAAATCCAAGTGTGTCAAGATGAAGGCAGTCGCAAACATCGTTCAAGAGCGCAGATTGCTCGAAGAGGTGCGGACTCTCTGGACACCACGCTTGCATTCGTAAATATGTGATACTACCAGGTCGACCATCCTTTTGTGGTCAATCTACGATATGCCTTTCAAGATGATGAGAACTGTTTCTTTGTACTCGATCTCATGCTTGGTGGGGACTTGAGATGTACGTGCTCATTCTTCGAAGGTTCGCATTCGCTGAGCAGACGCTTGCAGTCCACCTGGAGAGATTAGGCTCGCTGTCAGAGGACGCCGTGCGGTTCTACGTCGCCGAACTTTCGTCCGCTTTAGCGTATCTCCATGACCATCGGATTATCCACCGGTTTGTCCATGCCTTATGTTGTCGCGGGCAGCCTCCTGACTCCCTCACAGAGACCTCAAGCCGGATAACATTCTCCTGGACGAACAGGGACACGCCCACTTGACAGATTTCAACATCGCGGTGCATTACAGTGACCGCAAGCCTCTATCTGGCGTGGCAGGTTCCATGGCGTATATGGCGCCAGAGATTCTAGCCAAGCGCGGGTACACATATACCATTGACTGGTGGTCGCTCGGCATCTGCGTATACGAGCTCATCTTCGGGCGGAGACCATTCCGAGGCAAGACAAATGGCGATCTCACACACAGCATCACTAAGGATTCACTTCGGTTCCCCGACGATGCGGAGAGCAAGTGTAGCAGAGCAGGCATGCAGGCCCTGCGTATGGTGCGTGTCTATTTGTGGCTATCTCGGAAACGCCCCCACCATTTATGTAATGGGTATTTTTGGCGATCAACGTTATGATGGTCACATGTGTATCATTCTGACACTGTTTCAGTTCCTAGATCGAGATCCGGCGAAGCGGATGGGCTGGAAGACAAACGAAGGCATGGAGCCATTGCGAAATCATCCATGGTTCAGTTGTATTGACTGGGAGACTCTGGAGGAGAAGAAGCAGATACCGCCATTCGTGCCTGATGTACGTGCGCAACGTGTAACTTGTTTCATCCGGATTTGCGGCGCTGACGGCCCATGGCATCAGTCGAAGAAGGCGAACTTCGACGCATCACATGAGCTTGAGGAGCTGCTGCTTGAGGACAACCCGCTCAAGGCACGGCAACGGAAGGTGCAAGATATCAACAATCTGAGCGTGGAGATGCGACAGATGGAGGAACAGTGGGTGTCTCGTGTCCGCGTACATCAAGTTGCTCAGACTGAGCGCCGCTTTACAGGTTCACGTCATATGACTACCGGAAGATGCAACGGCGATCGTATTACCCTCAGAATCAAATCGTCTCCACCGTCACTGCGACGTCGTCAGGACCGAGCAACTCACGTCCTGTCACTCCTATGACCATTGAACCCGACGGACTGCATGAGGAGTATGCACTCAAGAAGGTCAATCGGTCGTTTGAGGAGGACATGCTGGACACGCCCATCTCACCGTCAACGCCCATGACGCCAGTTCATACGGGTCATCAGATGAGCAACATCGTCTACGAGAAGGACGTCTGACGTGTGTACATGCCCATCCGGTAGCGCCTCGCTTCGGGCTTGCCTCATTTTCACTGGGCTGTCAATTTGCTAACGCCATCTCTCCTCCGGTGTCGCCAGCGGCGTATTCGCAACCTAAGCTGCCGCCATTGGACGGTCGCGCACGATCTTCACGCGAATATATTCCTGCACCTTCTAGTAGTCACCGTACGCACGGATTGTCCACGCACCTCATGCCATGAACTGATGCACCTTCACGCTTCTCATGTCGAAACCGTCACCTGTGTTACCCCTTATTCCCCCACCTTAACTCCATGCTCGCTCACAGCTTATTCGCTCACTTCTAGTGTCACAGCGGTAGCCGACGACCTGGATACCTAACCTAAATCTTCCCTTTATCGCTTCTATCCGTCCCGTTCGCCGCCCGGTTACCCATTGTATTGGTTGGTAGGGACTTATCTTTCCATTGTTCCCCTTCGGTTTTGGGATGGTCGCATGTCTCTCGTATCTGTTCTCACATTTATGTTACACATATCGCATAGCGCACTCTCTACTCTTAATTGGCTTCCATTTTGTAGATGTCAAGCGCAGATGCTGCTAAGGCATCCGCACGGTATGCACGCTCTCGTGTGTGGTATCTATATGTCCAAGGCCTGCGAGGGGCTCGGCATACGATGCCGTCGACGGCGTCTGCAATGCGGGCTCCTTAAGCTCTATGCTGTCTTCCTTTTCGCCCTCTTCCTCCGTTTGGAAGTACCATCTGCTATCGATTCAGTGCTTGTCCGTATGTTGGAGCCAGAGTTGACCAACGTGTAGAGCAATGAGCCGATGAAGACCAATCCGGCGCCTACACTGAGCTGCGCGTTCCACCCGCTTCCGAACCACCAGACGCTGAAACACAAGCTGAGCGCTTTGCGCGCTGTCAATACCAGATTAGTCGAGACAGACGTGACACGCTGTGGTTGAGACTTGAGAGGTGGATTCTGTGGTATCAGAAGAAGGGACATACCGATGTTAGTTGGTTGACAGCTGAGACACAGATCAGCTGTGTAATGAGGTTTGTTGCAAGAACGATGTATGGACTGTAGCGTGACATGATAGCAGATATCCATGGTCCTGCGGTAGGGGACGTCCAGGATTGTGTGTGAGAGGAAAGGCTCTTGAAGCCGTACTTGACATCTGGAACCAGAAACAAGAAGAGTGGTAGCGACAATAGATGCTTGATATGTCATGAGTTCTGCTAGCAGAAGCAGATGGAACTGATAAATCACCGTGTAGAACACGCCCTCCTTCCAATAAGGGCCGTATGTGCTGTACGTGTGTTCTTGCAGCATTCCAAGAATGCCAGTAAGGAGGAGCGACACGGTCATCATCATGATGCCGAGCGCATATCTAGCGGATAGAGCGGCTTCTTCGTAATCGGACGACTTGGATGAGGTCGGTCGGGATAGGGTAGCGAGGAGGACACCTATTGAGACAACCGCCACTGCAGCCTTAATGGACAGACCATAACATTGTAGGATGATTAACTTCAAGTTGGTTGAAACGACTCACAATTTGAGTTGCCGGATAGCGTCTTTTGAAGATGAGAAATCCTAGAAGCATTGCTACCGCCAGCCCTGCAATTGTAGACCATGAGAGCGGGCTGTCATACTTGAACAGCAAACATACCGGCTGAACGAAAGACAATTTGCACAGTGAGCGGAACATGAAATGCAAATGCCCAGTTGTTCAGGAGTGAGCTAGACGTCAAAACTAGGACCTGAGCAGCCCATTGGCGCAATGGGACGTGCCTCCTCTCTGCGTACGGTAAGCAAGAGTGACGATCCCAGTGGATGAAAGACGGGAGAGAATGCAGGGTGATGAAACACATTTGCGAGAAGGTGAGCGCGGTGCCTGTGATTGAGATTTAGGATTGGCTCGTAACCATGCATCGCAATGGTGAACGTACCAAGATGCGAATCCATCCTTAGAATGTGCTCATATGACCAGGCATTACTGTGTAACGCTCAGCGTCGCACAAGATACAGTCCAAGAAAAACATACGTGCAGCATCCTCCGAATAGAAGGCTCAAGATGAGAGTAAAATCCACTAAGGAGCTCGCTACGGGCTTGAGTAGTCCTTGTTGCTTGCGGCCTGCATGCGCATCGGAGCGCGTCTGCGGCGCGTCTGTCTTGCCGATGTCGATGGTTTTTAGGGCGACGTTCTGATCTGTACGTGGCACGGGTTTCGCATCGGACATGGCCAGCAGAAAAGCAAAACGTCAGAAGGTATCAGGAAATAGACATGCATCCGTAGCAGGTTTCGAGTGGGGAGCACTGCGGCCCTGAGGCTCTCACGCGGCACAGCTATTGATCGTATACACACTTAGTTCCCACGCTTACGAAAGTCTACCATCCTGAGATCTAGTGTACACAATTCTTTCACTTTATACTCTATGTTCCTCGATGAGTGCAACAATACGCGACTCTCACAAATTGGCAACATTGCCTGAAATTCTCTCCTCTTTGACCGCTTTGCAGTCTGAAGAAGATGAGATTGCGTCGTCATTGGCCCAAATACTATCTGCGCGAGAACCGGTGCTCGACTCGTTGTCTCGTCTACAGTCGCTAGCTCCTCGTTTGGACGAACTGTGTACGGAGGCGTATGCATTTGTGCAGAAGGTGTCAGTGACCGCGCAGACAGCTGAGAACGTTGGAGGACGCGTACGGTCCTTGGATGAGGAAATGCGTCGCGTCCGAGAGGCTGCTGACCGCGTGAGCCAGGTCATGGAGCTCAAGGCAAGCCCTATATTTCTGCCATGTTCGCAGATCATAGATGTTCCCTCCCCTCAGACCTCACTAGAGGAATTGCATTTCTCAATGGAAGATAGAGACTGGGAATCTGCCACCCGACATTGCGCACGAGCAATGGCATTGCCGACGGAGGTCCTGTTGGGGCCATTCGCGGAGATTGCGGTTGTGAGTACTGAAAATGAGGTGGCGGCCTGCCTCTCATGGACTAAGTGCAGCCTACTTCAGAAAGCCATCTGCCTCCAGCGCAGACTCTCCAAGCGGCCCGTGAGCAACTCCTGGCCGTATTCCGCAAGGAGTTCGAGAAAGCATCCAGATCTCGCGATGCTGCGTCTACGAGTCGATTTTTCAAACTCTTCCCGGCAATCGGATGGGAGGCAGAAGGGTTACAAGCATATGCGGCATTCGTCGTGGAACTCATCAAAGTTCGTGCACCAGCGTCTGCGAAGAGTAGTATCTATCTCTCCTTCATCTCGGCCCCCTCTAATGAATCTCATTTCCAGCTTCCTCGCCGTTGTACTATATTACTTCACTCACGGCGCTATTCGAAAACATAGCCATGATAATAGATCAGCATCAGCCTATTGTCGAAAAGTACTATGGTCCGGGCAAGATGGCACCCGTTATCGAGAGGCTTCTCCATGAAAGTGACCGCGTCGTGAAGGGCCTCGTTGAGGGCTGGGAAGAGGAGCGGTCCATGCGACGCAAGGTCAGTGATTGGTACAGCAGGTTATGATATCTTGAACGTGAAATTAACCGCAATTGTATAGCTTATCGACACGTCCAAAAGCTATGCGGCCAGTCCAGCATCTGCAGTTCCTAGAAGGCAAACATTGCAGCAAGGGTATGACGGCGAGGAAGGCGCAGACGCCCGCGATGTGGATCGCGTGCTAAGCGAGGCCGTGGGCATGAGCGGTCGGTGGAGCCTGTTCCGCAAGTTTGCGCACGAGCGTTTGAGAGTGTGTCGATCGTTGATTTTGATAAACTAGTAGCTGATGTATATTTCAGCCGGACGCGTTCGATGAGGAGAACCACGATGAGAAAGCTCCTTTAGATCGGGTAGAAGATGGACGAGGACTGCAGAAGCAAAGCGCACCATCAACCAATGGTTCTACTGAAAATCTACCGGAGGGGCTACGAGCGGTTGAGGCGTGTGCTACTAAGCAACTGATCGAAGATCTTCTCAAGACGTACTACATTCCCCTCGAGACGTGGTACACAAATACCGCTATCGACAAGGTGAGTCACATTACACTTCGGATGAGCATTTATGTATGTTGCTTACTCCGTCGCTTTCAGGCACACCGGCTGTCACATGCGGATCTTTTGCAGTCGCCTGTCGTTACTACGACGCCTGACGATGCGTTCTACATCCTAAAGGTAGTGCTGTCGCGCATGCTGTCTTGCGGCTCCGTGAGAGCAGTTCAGCAAACGTCCGAGAACCTGAAGGATGTGATGGACCATGCCTACGTCGCTGTTATCAAGAAGAAGCTAGATGATGTGTACCGCACCGGCGGAGCCGCGGGGGCAGGTTCGAAAGGCGAAAAAGCGGAGAGGGAGAACCGACAGGCCTTCATCGTGAGTTGAGCTCCCACCAGCGCTTTATTAATGCGGCATGGTTGAGATATCTGTTGGTAGATCTTGCTGAATGACCTCGACATATCATCCTCGCACATGGAACGCCTGGTGAAAGAGCTCAACACGTCGGCGCTGGTCACGCAGTATTACCTGGAGACTGAAGCAGAGTCGGTCAAGAGGAGCCTTTCATCGTTCCTCCATCTCGTGCCCAGATTTCGTTCTGCGCTGAGGGTATGTTGCGCTCATCCTCTGTCTTATATGTTAACCGGATGATGCTGACGTGCATGCATATAAATGGATATAGGCTGGCGTTGAGCAACTATTTAACCAGCTTATGCGCCCAAGGCTGAGAACATTCATTCCGGACGTGTACAAGGACGTATCATACGTATTGGACGAGGGCGGTTATTCTGCCGCTGAATACAACGATGTCGTACGGAAGAGGTTCGCCAAGTCATGGGAAAATCTGGTGGATGGCTACAAGGTACGCTGCCGCGATTACTCCTGCGATCAGCCTTAACGATGCCGGCATCTCTCGCGTAGGAACTGTTCACGGAAACTAACTACCGTTTGTTCATTGGGCTGGCTCTGGATGTCTTGGTGAGGCCGTGGGAGCGATTCGTCGTGACGCTCAAGTACAGCGAGGTCTGCCCCTCTGCACTCTATCAGAATATCCTGTGGCTGACATGTTCACAGCTTGGTGCAGTACGTTTCGATCAAGACCTGCGTTCGATCACGTCGTACCTCTCGTCTCAGACTGCGTTCGGAGACGTACGGGAGAAGTTCGTTCGGCTGCAGCAGATATCCATCTTGCTCAACCTGGACTCGGTAAGGAAGCATTCATGACATGTTGACGACTGCTAATACGTTGTCATCCGGGTTTCAGGAAGAAGATATTGGCGAGTTTTATAACGAGTCTGGCATCACATGGCAGCTAGGCGAACAGGAAGCACGCATGATTGCCGGTCTCCGTATCTAACTTTGTGCAGTTACTATCTACGTTGATACCCAACTATTTAATTGTTCATTCGTCAGACACAAGCTACTATGATCCACTTTGCTGAATCGCCGACGTAAGTTATGCCACAACCGCGCAAGTCACGAGACCGCGTCAATACCACGTGGCGAGGCCGATCTTTCGCTCGCACTGTGCGCGCGTATTGTCGCGGATACATCTTATCTCGGACGCCTCTACCATAACCGCTGTGTTCTACTTCTAGGTTCAGGAGCATATATCATGGAAGAACCTCGCCATTCAGAGAAGGCGCTGTTTGGAAGCTTGAACAACGACGATATTCCTCTTCGCGTGGAGATCGATGAGCGAACTGGGCGCACGTACCATGCAATCCGCGACATGCCGGCCGATACCGTTCTGTTAGATGTCTCTACACCATACTCATACACAATATGGAAGCAATTCAGAAACGAGGTCTGCGCCGAATGTTGGCGGTATGAAGGCGGCCGGCGAGGTTTTCTTACGCGACGAGACGATGAGGGTATTGGATCCCGTAGCTCCGAACACGAATCAGCTATAGGAGCCGGCCTCTGGTTCTGTGACCAAACATGTCAGACTGCGTGGATTGCGCGGGAAGGGCTTGAGACGATGGAACTATTGCGGGCGTTGGAAGAAGCACGCCGAAAGAAGGAGAAAGGCAAGGCCAGGGATATCGGCGCTGAACGGAAACCAGAAGCAGTGACGATGACCAAGAATTTTATTAAGCGGCAATGGGATGCAGTACGACAAAAGGAGCAGTCACACAAAGAAGTGAGGAAATGGCGAAACCTGCGGCTAGACAACTTCGAGACCGACATGGCTAGATATGTGCTGCTTGCCCTGATCCACCTATGCCGCGAGCGACTGGCAGAGAAATCTAAGATGGCGACCCTTCAAGCCCAGCATTGCACCCAAGCGGAACTGTCAAAAGGCGGCGAGCCCGGGCTGGAGCTGGGAGGTGCGACGTGGAGCACTTTCGCGTCTCTACAGCCCAATGAGCTTCAGCACCTAAGGACGTATCCCGAGCTTCTGGAGAACCAACTCAGGGTCTACCAGGCTCTGAAGGGACGGTTCACACGCAGCTCTGCGTCGGATCAGAGGTCTACCGAAACGCTTGACAAAACGGGAATGGTGAAGGAAGGCAACGGCGGAGGACGGCAGGAGGACGGAGGGGCGCGAATGAGGAATGGTGGCACGGACAGGCTGCGCGGATTGGAAAGTGTTGTCACAGTTGAGAACGTTCGCACGGCGCTGAGCGTTGACCCAGGCAACTCCTTCGGCATTTGGGAGGTGCCGCTGACCGATGAGAGCGAGTGCCTTGGGTTCGCTGTGTATCCGCGACCGTCGTTCTTTAACCATCGTAAGTGTCTAAAGCGCGGGCGGGCACCGGGCCCGCGTCTCGTCAGGAAGTAAAGTCAGCACTGACCATATTTGTTCCCTCCAGATTGTTCTCCAAACGTTCGGAAAGAACGCAGTGGACGCGCGTTACGGTTTGTCACGGAGCGGGCCGTGCAAGCAGGGGAGGAGCTGTGTATCAGCTATGGGCACGTTGAGAATATGGACTGTCAGGACAGGCAGAAGGAGCTGCAAGAAGGTTGGTTCTTCGAATGTCGGTGCAGCCGATGCACTTCAGAGATGGGTTGATCATGAGATGCATCAAAGCTGGGAGATTAGGAGATAGTATGGTGATGCCAAACATAATCGGTTGTTAGGAGCCCTCCGGATGGACGCCTTACATACGTAACGGTTGTAACGACGACATTATGCACAGGCTCACCGATTCTTTACCTCGGGTAGCTGAGAAATACAAATGTAACTTCATAAGATCTCGAATCTGCCACCACAGTACGGGGTCACTTTGCTCATAGATCTGATGAGATAGTTACTTCGCATTGTCGACGGACGAATTCCAGCGTCAGGTTGGTTTGTTCCAAGTACCAAAGACATCTCACTCTGGGATGGGCTGCCTAGACACCGTTGGAAGAGGGACAGCATGGAGAAACAACAAATGTTGGGGAAGGGTGCCCAAGTTGAATGGAAGCAATGCAATTGCCCATCTGACGGGGCTATACGGTGATGGGGAAGAGTGCATAGTATTGAGCGGGTGCACTAGTGGGAGGCAACGCGAGTTGTTGAATGGTGACCATGGCGGCACGCGCGATTCGAAGCTCAGCTGCTCCTTCGTCTCTGCTCTCATCACTGGACACCATCCTATTACCCCTCAATCCATCTCAGGATAGGCCTAGCTGGCACGAGACTGCGCGGTTTCACGATAGATTGCACACGACGGTGCTGTCGGACGATAGTTGCAAGCCAAATATTGAGCGCTTAATCAACTTCTCTCACTGTTCATCTTCTAAGGGAGATTTTCGCTGTCTGCTGCCGTGTCTTGCATGGCGACCACGTCCACGGCTCAGAGCAGCAAGCCTAATGGCTCTTCCTCTCGCGAACGACACTCCAGTAGTCGCTCAGAGCTGAACTCGTCGCCCGCCGTTCCGCGCACAGCGCCCTCGTTTTCCATTGCCAGCCAAACGACACCAAGTTCACAACTGCTCACCGCCGAGGGACTCATAGCCGCGCACGCGAGCGCGCAGAACCCCGCCTTGTCTGCACTTGATGCTGCCGTCTCGGAGCGGAACACGCTGTCCGTTCAGAACACGCAGCTCTGGAAGCTCATCGAGAAGCAGCGGTCCGGCTATGGCCAGCTAATGAAAGAGCTCGAGCGCGTTCGCGGAGAACGCGACGTGTATCGAAACAAGCTTCAGAGTCTGGGGGAAAACACTGATGCACTCCTTCGTGCGCATCGGGGGCGGGAGAAGCGGGAAGGCAAGGAGGCTATCCTCCGTTCAACAGCGTCACAGTCGCACTTGCGTAGTAGTGAGCTCAGCTCCTCTCAAGGGTTCGATGCTAGGGCAAATATGAATCGGACGAACTCAGAAGACATAGGTTCGTGTGCTCGCGCGAGCTATGCTCGATAGCTAACTCTACGTTTTCAGCCTCTCGTAGTCTTCACCATTCTCACTCGCAGGATCACGTTTCGCGTTCCCGTTCAACATTACGGGAACAGGCTGGGTCGCAAACCAGCCTGAACATCTCTGCATCAGGCTCGCGCGGTTCCTCCATCACACCTTCGACTTTGTCTTCTAACGTTGCATCTACGAATTCAATCCCACATCCTCCATACCCTCGAGACGTGACACCTGAAAGGACTAGGAATGGCGATAACGCGTCAAGTCCCGTCAAAGTTTCCTTTCCGACTGCTCCGACCGTTGATCAAGATATTGCATCTGCATCTGCATCTTCTGCGACAACAGCGACAGCTGCCGCGAGCTCGTCCGCAACTGAGATGGCCGATCCTGTACTTGGTCATTGGCAACAAGGTCACCGACCATCTCTCGACACTGCTCCTCCGCCAACTCAAGTGGCCGTGTTAACATCGGCAACGCCAGCGCAATTTAATCTCCCACATAGTCGTTCCCCGCCACGACAACCTCTTTCTCCAGTACGAGCTCAGAACATTGACTTGGTAGAACGACAAACCTTGCCTGACATGCAATTACTTGAGCCACAAGCATTGAAACTTAACTCTCTCAGTCCTTATATGAATGGCGACCCGAATCGACTACCCGCTCTCTCCCGCGAGTCCCGCATATCTCTCCCAGAAGAGGCGAAACGGTATTACGCCAATCTAACCGACTCGCCCGCACCCAGTCCCAGCATGACTACCGGCTCTGGCTTTCCTTCAACCTCCACAGGGCAAAGTTCTCCTGTGAAGCCTCAGATGCCCCAAATCGTAGAGGCGGCTGAGTCGGTGAGGAGTCGCTCTTCCAGTGCGAGTGCAGCTGGAGGGCGAGTGAGGGGAACGGGTGGTGGAGATGAAGCCTCACCATTCCTGGACATGGAGGACGGTGATAGCTCATACTCCGGCACGAATGGAACGAGGCGTAGATCCAACGCGGAGAACAGTTATAGCAGCGCGTATGATGCCACGGAAGACATGGACAGTCGAGATCCCGAAACAAGCTCACATGCCGTTGCCGAGGATTTCCCTCTGCCTCCGACGACGAGCTATGCAACGTCGGTGACAAGCACAACGAACCTGCTGGTTCAATCATCTCAACCGAGCACCCCAATTTCTCCGTTCCCTATTCATCCCGGCGAGACTCAAATAACTTTCCGTGCACTCCCCCTTCTTGCTAGCGATCTTCCTCACACAAAGGTGCACGTCGTAAACTCGACCATTCGGCCGAACGACCGGGGCAAGGAGTTGCTGTCCTTTGTCATCGCTGTTTACCCAGGAAGTGGCAAGGAGCCGTGGAAGGTAGAGAAACTGTATGGCGACGTGCTGGGACTTGACGCTCGAGTCCGTGCGAGTGTCGGGAAGAGCTTAATCAAGAAGATGGTCTCACTGCCGGAAGGCCGACTTTGGCGCGATCATGCACCGGCAAAGGTTGACCAGAGAAAGGTGAGCGCCTCGACACCAATTGCATCTTCTTTGAATGGTCCATTCAAACTTCTCCCGTCTCGAGCCCTCGTTACGTTGGTTCGTCCTCTGACACCTGAATCATGTTCTCTGGCCTCACGTAACCCTCGTGTGAACGTTGTGATGCATTCTGCTTCTTGATTGGACGTCCTCAGTGTGTTATTGGATTGCTGTTGAAACTGTCTTTTCTTATCGTCTCTCCTTCTCCTCTCTCTGGCTCAATGTTTCGGGCATCCGCGCGCCGTGTGTACCCGCTGACCACCTCGCGATGTGTACAGAGCGCCCTCGAGCATTATCTACGGTCGTTGAT
Organism: Laetiporus sulphureus 93-53; assembly: GCF_001632365.1. Lineage (NCBI taxonomy): Eukaryota > Fungi > Basidiomycota > Agaricomycetes > Polyporales > Laetiporaceae > Laetiporus > Laetiporus sulphureus. The sequence goes on along the minus strand of NW_024468515.1, from coordinate 165,572 downwards.
TGCCCTCCCCGTCAAGAACAAGGACGAGATCATCGCCTTTTTCACATCTGACATCGTCCGTGAGGCGCAGAAACCTGTCTTCAAGGCGGGATACAAGGAAGGCTATCTGACGAAGAGAGGCAAGAACTTTGGTGGATGGAAAAGCAGGTACTTCGTGCTGCAGGGGCCTTCCTTGGAATACTATGAAAGCGTGAGTACCCTTCCATCGCTATGTCGCACGTGTGACTTGCCCGCCCTATGTCGTGCCTGCGCTTACTGACCACTTCTTTGGTGACGTAGCGTGGGGGCGCGCATTTGGGTTCTATCACGATCACCGGCGCCCAAATCGGCCGCCAACAAAGGGCCCCAGATAGGCGGGAATCGGACGAAGAAAACGAATACCGGCATGCGTTCCTCATCATCGAAGCGAAGCGTGGCCCAGGGGGCTCCAGCTCGAGGCACGTTCTCTGCGCTGATAGCGATGCTGACCGGGACAGCTGGGTGGAAGAGCTCGTGCGGTATGTCACGGGCACGTATACAGAGGATCAGGTCGCTGTCGTTCAGAACGGCCCTAGTCCTATTGCTGTGGGCTCTGCATCGCAGCCTCCCTCAGAGCCACCCCGTTCGAGCACAAGCTCGGCCGTTTCAATTGACTCTGTCGGCACCCCAAGCAAGCGGATCCCTTTCAGACCATCTGCTACGGGCAACGTCGTCACGGATGTCAGCGATGGCAAGTTATTCCCTAATGTAATGGCGCGTCCCGAAGACACGGATAGCCCAACGAAGTCGCATGCATCGTCCCCTATAGATCGGATATCGTCGGATGGACCCATGTCGACCTCCTTGCCCACGACGTCCCCCTTGATCACGGACGATAGCGAAAGCCTTGTCTCTGTTGGGCTGCGAGCGAATTCGGAACTCGGACACTATCCTGAACTTGTTGATCCTAGAGCTGTGTACCAACGTGTGGGACACACGTCCTCTGACCAGCAACGCAAGAAGGCGCGGCGAATGTCTGTCAACCCGCTCAAAACGGCTACGATACCAGAACGCGCCCCATCGCCAGAAAAGGAACCCTTTACCGCGAGCACGCCTCGCGCAGACTCGCACGGCAAGCCGAAGATCTCTGCGCCCATGAATGGCACGCTCATCCCCGCTGGATACAAGTTCGGCGGTAAGGACGTCTCGTTGGAGGCCCCGCCGCAAAATACTGATCGACGAGAGAAGGCCAAATCAAGAACCTTCTGGGGATTCGGCCGACATGGTCAGATGCTGTTCACCTCTTTGAAGTTACATCGCGTACTGACGCAGCAGACGCAGACAAGCCGAGTGTTCCTGCTATAGTTCCCCGGGCGGTGTTCGGCGTCACTCTGGACGAGTCATTAGAGGTCGCCCAGATCGCTAGCTTGCCAGCTATCGTCTTCCGATGCATACAGTACCTGGAATCCAAGGAAGCTGATCAGGAGGAGGGCATTTACCGACTGAGTGGTAGCTCCGCTGTTATCAAAAGCCTCAAGGATCGCTTTAACGCAGGTACGCTTGTAGTCTCTTACGAGGCCTTTGCGCTGTGCTAACGGAGATACCATAGAGGGCGACGTGGATCTGCTAGGCTCGGACGAGTACTGGGATCCTCACGCGATAGCTGGACTACTGAAGACATTCTTGCGCGAGCTGCCAGCGAGTATATTGACGCGTGATCTGCACCTGCGCTTCCTGTCCGTAGTTGGTACGTCATGTGCAGCGAACAATTGAGTCCACGCCTAACCGCAAACGGGTAGACCTCGTCGATCCCCAGGAACGGATTAAGGACCTTTCCCACCTCGTCGCGTCCTTACCGATTGCAAACTACAGCCTGCTGCGTGCGCTCACGGCGCACCTCATCCTGATCGTGCAGAATGCACACGTGAATAAGATGACAATGCGAAACGTCGGGATCGTGTTCAGTCCGACGCTAGGTATTCCGGCGGGCGTCTTCAGTCTCATGCTGGGCGAGTTCAAGCGCGTATTCAATGTCGACGGGACGCTGGACGAGGGCGAGCCGTCTGCCGGGGACCAGGGTGCGGACAGAGCTAGCCTCGACCGGCGGAACAGCAGACGTTATACGGATACAGCTGCTGACCAATTGTTGGGCTTATCAGGCAGGGCTTTACAAGGTACGCCTTCCCCTTCGTCGTTATCTTGTGTCACCGCAAGGTTACTCACTTCCAACTTCGCGCCATGTCCAGCTGCGCCTACGCCAGACGATGGACCATCAGACGGAGAGGAAGCGTCTGTAATCGAAGGAAGCGTGGACGATACGACTGAGAACGACTCGGACCTCGCGGAATCCTCGGCGACGTCGAGCTCTGTGCATCTCCCACAGCCCTCAGCGTTTGTGGATTCGCTCCATCCGCCAGAGGTGAATGGAACCGGGATGTCACCATCAGGGGCCATACAGTCGCGCGCGTCTCATCTGGCTGCATCCAGGGGCTTGAATATCACCGTGACAGATAAGGCCAGCCGTCGACATAGTCGCGTTGTGGGACTACCGGTGTCGCCGAGGCCAAGTCCGCGTCCTTCTCAGAACGGATCTCCGTCGCCTGCGATTCCGTCACCTCTATCAACGCCGAAATAGGATAATAGGCGTGTAAACGTTCCTTCAGATCCTGTTTTGCTGAGCACAGGGTCTCGACTGGTATGGCAAGAGGGTCGTTTAAGTGCTGTCGTTCAACCACGTTATCTCATCACACACGTTACAGTATATCGCGGAGAGTGTTGTATATTCCCAACCACATCTACACGCGGGGCCAGACTAGTGTTAGTACATATGTATGGGTTCAGTTACGGTTGCATTTTTTTTGTTTCTCTCAATAGGATACCCCCGCATGGTGCTGTCTCAGATGTGCCCGGGGTGATGAGTGTGGGTCCAGGTGTGCTGGTTTGAAGCTAATAAGGATAGCTTGGAGGATGGACGCCGCTGTGCCTGCTTGGCCGCCGGGTTAGTGATCAACGTGCGATCAAGCACTGGGTTAGAACGGCACACGCGCTACCAGCACCTTGTTCTCCTTCGTGCAGGCTCCGACCCGCTGCATTTTCCCGCCAGCGTGAGCGTGAGCGAGAGAAAACAAAGCACATCGCAACTACCATATCGCGCAATCATGGGCTACAGGCAGGCTGCCGTCCTTACATCCGTCTCCTTCTTCCTCGGTGAGCCGCGTCGTGCGACGGCTCTTACCCTTGCTATTGTTGACTTGTACGTGTTCCGCAGGGGTCCTCTTCATTTGCTTGAACGTGGATTATCGGGTGCTCTTCACACCTCTCTCGGAAGATGTGATCAAGGATGGATTGGAATTCTATACGACGTTCTACAACGCTCCGGCTGGTATCAAGGCATGTTTCACGTTTCTCTCATGCTGATTGGGACGCTGAACTCTTGTTGCTTCCTGTCGTATGGCCCTTACGGTGTGAAAACCGTTCTTTTGTGTCGTATAGGCGTTGATGCATGCTATAATGGGGGTCGGGATCATCGGACTGGTGGGCAAGCTGCACAAGTGGGATGAGAGCGCGATGTTCTTCGACGGCTCGTCGCTAGGTGCGTGGTCCAGCCCCTCCTCACATACTCGCCAACCATCCGGAGCTCATGCACGTACGCACGCACGGTTGCGCAGCGGCGTACATCTTTGCGCTGGCCGTCTACCTCTCCGTGGGCGTCCCCGCGTCCCACACGGTGGCCGCCCCGCTTCCCGAGCTCACGCGCAAAGACCAGGTCGAGGCGCTGCGCGTGCTCTCCGCGGGAAACACGATCATCATTGTGCTCCTGGGTGCTGTGCTCGTGCTTCAGGTACGTTTGCCATATCATACCGTATCGTAATCCCGGCGTTGCATGTGATACAGAGGGCTCACTTTTTCATCGCGGTGCCGTCATCGCGTTGCTTGTTATTAGGCTGGGGAGGGGTACGCGCGACGCATAGAGGCCGGGGCCGCTGCGGCGATTACTCCGGCTACTAGCAAGCCAGCCCCGTCCAGGCCTCAGGAGGCCGGCGAAGAAGCGACGGAGGAGAGCAAGAAGGATCAATGAAAACGGGGGGACAAACTACCATGTTGCGACGCAGTGATGCGAGGGCGCAGGACTGAGTGCGTTGCGTGGTGCCATGTGCGACGAATTCTGACCGTGACCGTCGCTGGCTTCGTCTCACCGCTGTGCCTTGCGGTTACGTTTGCGATTTTGTTTTCTCACTCGCTCACCGGTTTTAGTGGCCATGGGAACAAGTTGCCGGGGCTTTGCGACGTAAGCGAGGGACACCGTTACAGGCGGAGACAGGACAGGGCAGGAAGGACGCGGCGGAATTGGCTGCATGGGCTGTGACTCTGTACAACAGTTGTTCGTAGATTTTCTGATGGATGGACGTACGGTTGCTCCACTTGGATCTGGGCCGATTGACAGGGCTTCACTGTAATCTGGGCTGGTGAGTGATAGAAGATGCGATTGAACGGCCGCCTCCGACGCTATCTGGTGCTCTCGCTCTTCCATTGCTTCCTCGATGTTCGCTGGCTTCGAGAGTGTTCGCTGCTATCAAACGCCAGCAGACGACACGCAGGTCTTTGTGGATCGTGCGCGTGAGTGCTCGCACAGCAACGATGAGATTAATGTAACATTATGAGTGTGCACCTGATCATGACATCGCTAATAAGTCGCTACACAACACGTCGGAGGTCCTTTCATCACGGTACATCAAGTCAGCCCCAAAATGCCAGCGCGGAGATATATGCATATATCGTACACGTCAAGCGAGAACACGGCTGCGAAGGAGCGGCGCATGAACAGTGGAGCCAGCGATTTGCCCGCAGCGCCAGAAGCCTCCGACGATCAGGCAAGGCTTCGGGCTTCCAGCTCCAAGCTCAAGGTTCGTCCACGCACTGCCCGCACCGACGGGTGGGCGCAGAGAAGTTGTGGAAGTGTGCAGCGGTCTCTGATGACGCGCGATGCAGCTACGCCCGCTCCAAGTTGGATGCGACGCGATGTGCGAATGTGCTTCCGCCGAGTCTGACATATGCATGGCATGGCACGCGCCGCTGCGCCAAACCAAACCATCCCCTCCACCCTCCCTTCCACGCGCGTGCGGGCTCCACTCTTCCCATATGCGGTGACCGACGAGCGAGATGCCATCTGTGGGTTCTTGCGCATCGGACGCGACGGGCACATATCGTGACCCACTCATGCCACGCGCTCTCGCGGGAACGTGGTATCACTGGCAAGAGCGTGGCATGCGCGTTCGAGGGCTCCGCCCGTTCCCGTCGGTCCAGCGTAGTCCGCGATGACGATGGTGCCGCCGCTAGAATTAGAATTGGAAAACTAAACTTTGAACATCGCCTCGTTGCAAAGGGCACCCTAGGACAAATGCATATATAACAAAGAGCAAAACGTTCGGCGTGAGAGAGAGAAGCGCGCGCGCAAATTTTTTCACTAACCGCCCGGCGGACTGCCCGTTGTCGCGCTGCAGGAGAGGCCCTAAGGCCGTGCAATCCCCGAATGAACGAAATCTGCGTAGTGGACACGTTCAATGCTGTGACACAATGCGACGCGCAGGAGTGGTGAAGGGGCGGGATTGGAGCGGCACGCTGCCTCTATCTGGACACCACGAGACCGCGCTGCGGTGCATCAATGGAAGAGGTTAATTATGTGTGCGCCCCGGTGGGCTGAGAGTGTGACTGCAGACGCTGGGAGATGGAAGGTGGAAGGAGTGGGCGTGGTGATCCCCGCTCACGAGTTTATTACTAGGGCGGGTGCTGATAGCCATTTGCTGGGTGCCCGTCGGCTTGGCCTGCGTCTGATACGTCTCTTCGCGGTTCTGCAGTAATGTCGACGTGTAGGGTCCGCTTGCCGTGATAGTCTGAATTTGAAAGATTGAAAAGCGGGTTAGCTGCGCGCAGTCTGTCGAAATCGAGTGGTGCGAGCCATCGAAGGCGGTGAACAGCAATTGATCATGATGCCGAGCGCGAATCAGCAGCTTGTGTGATTTGGGGCGGGCGCACGACATGGTCTCTGTGCGCTAGCAGCAGACTGGCGATCGCCCTAAACAGGAGGCGCGGGCTGCGGGCTCCCACAGGTTTAATGTGGCAATTAGGAGATGCAGATGGATCGCACAGCGTTCGCACGGGCGAGCTTGCCAGTGGCTTGGGAGTGGGTGCGCAGCGACTGGAGTGGGTGGAGCGCACGCTGGGTACTTGAGCCTGTGTCTGACCGGTGCAGAAGGAAGTGGGCGTGCTCGTATCTTACCGGAAGGCGAGAAGGCGAAGGTGACAGAATGTCGTGGGCGAGAAATGAATGCGAGGCTGGTGGCGAATTGGCGTGAGGGGGAGCATGTCAGATGAACTGAACAGACATCAAAGTTACCGTTGTGGCCGCGATCTCTGACCATATCGACAGTGCTTCCATAGCCAGGGTACATCGACAAGGGTCCTCCTCGCAAGATTCGTGGTAGTGATGGCGATCTCACGAGTCTCGGCGGCAGATGAATAGAGTTCCGAACGTGAGCCACGTCCCGCTTCCTGTCACGACGCGTGACCAGCACCCGTCGTCGCCCTCGCGAGGAACGCACACGACGTCACTGCAAAGGGCGACCGACCGGAGCTCGTCTGCTGCCCGGGCTGGGCTGGATTCCTCTTGATCCCCTTCGGCAGCCGCGGCCTCGTCTCGGCAGCAGATGAAGCATCCTCAGCCCCTCCCTCGGTTCCGTCACGTCTCCGTCACACATCCGCCATATCAGGCTAGCGTCACAATTTGTTATCAAAATCGACTAAATTAACCAAGCTTCAGATCTGCATCGACGCTTGCCAGGTCCCCTCTCGCCAAAGAACTCTTATATGTGCGCCCGCCACTGGCCCGTTCCTCATCCTCCCGCCTTCGCCTCCTCTCTCCCGTGCAACATCATTCCTTCTAAGAGATGAACGCCATGGATCTCAACTGGTGTCTCACCTGCAACAGATACATCGACGTGGTACGTGCACCCGCCTCACCTCTCCGCAGCACCCTCTCACTTCCGCATCAAGGACGGCGCCGCACCCTACTGCTCGCCAGAATGCTACGCATCAGATCGCCCGTCCATGGCCTCCTCGTCATACCTCTCCGCGCGGCGACACGCGGAACATAACGCCGCCTTCGCCTCCGCCGAGTCCGTCTCGGAGCTCGACGACTGCGACCAGTGTTCGTCCCGCTTTGGCAACATACTCGACCCGAACGGGAGTAGCAGGTGGATTGGGAAGGGAGACGCAGGCATCCATGCGTGGGCGAGCGACGTCCCTGCTGGCCCACCAGAAGCGGAGCCCACCATGTCTCTTGCGGACTTGAAGCCGCCAAGCCTCATTCTGTCATCTCGCCGCCCGCTTCCGCCTAGCCTCTGCATGTCCAGGCCTACCCCCGCTGCCGCTGAGCCATCTCTGCCTATCTGTACACCACTACTGCCCCCGTCTGCATCGTCATCCTCCAGCCGCTGTCCGACAGACTCGGCATACACAACACCATCGTCTTCATTCTTCCTCGCGACACCTGCCGACGAGACGCCTATCGCTGCACATGCACAGCCTTCAGGCCTCATTAGCGCTATCACCGCACGCTTCCGCTCATGGACCGTCTCGAATCAGGCCGATGGCCGCTCAAAGACGCTGACGCGACAGCGCGCAGACTCTGCTGCGTGCGCGAACCTGCAGCGGACACTGCCAGCAGGCGTCCTGCAGGACGACGCCCCCCTCTATTCGGAAAGTAAAGAGAGTTACCGCGCCTCATGGACGTCACTCTTCCATACCGAGAAGCTCGCTGACGGAACGTCCATCTCCGGCAGCTGGCAGGCAATCATCGCGGACGAGCACTCCGCGCTCCGCATGCGAGGGCGAAAGCCGTCGCGTCTGGTGTCATGATTGCCTTGTTGGGTCGTCGCCGACGCTAGAGGATCCGTCCGGGACCAGTCGGCGCTTGTATCGAAACACCTCTCTCCACCTTCGCATTCACTCTCAGGGCCTGACTCCATCCTCAACTCCGCACTCGGTGCTTCTCGTGTGGATACGCGCCGCACCATCCCACCCCACCCACGATCTTGATCGGCCCGCCGAAAAAGATGCCGTTGCCCACTCATTGCATACGGACATTTTTGCCTGCACATAGCGCATCGTTGATCTTCGTTCGCCTACATATCGTGTCCTGCCCGCAACACCACCCCTCGCTATCTCATCTCGTCATCATCTGCTTTGCGCATCTGCCCCAGCCGCTCATTCCCATATATCCCCCTCATCATCTTGGTATACCGCTGTATAACGCACACACACACTCAAATATTGACCGCTGTCGCACAAAACACAGAGTGGGATCGTCACATCGGCTCTGAGTGTCTTCCCACGGCGTCGCTTGCGCGGAGTCCCCCCTTCGTGCGGGTCTTCGCGCTCGGTGGTTTCCGTGCCTTCGCCACTCCCCTACTTCGCGCGCGTGTGCTTCCGCTCTAGTGACTGGTTTGCTTCAGTACCACGTACGCCGTCCGTTGCATCTTTTTCCTATCATACACAGACCCGTTCCATCACCCACTTCTCTCCCCATCACGCATACAGTGCACGCATACAGGTTCCGCGGATGTACGTTATTTGTACTATCGTATTGGCTACTGCCCACCCATAGAGTTTCATCGTGTCTTAGTCTATAGAAGAGAATGCAGCTGCGATTGCTTTCTGATCTTGATTGAGTCTTGGGGTGGTGATGCGCTCGGCCCTGCTGAGTGAGCGGGTGTGGTGACGGCCAAGTCGTGATGGTTCCTACGAGCGAACCCGAATGCGTCTGGTAACATAGTAGTCAAGCCTGGAACCTTCCTCCTCTTCTGCAGTCGATGGTTGGGCCAGGATGGCCTTTTGCGTGCATGCAGCCGACGCCGCCTCCTCTGGCGGCCGCAGATGCCCACCGTCGGTGGGCCCCGTATTTGCCCACACACAAATAGTGAATCTGAACGCACAAGCGCAAGCGTGCTGCGTAACAAGTGCTAGACTCCAACTCGCCCCGTACCCGCCTTCTCGATTCGCGAAGCCCGCATCTGCGTCTGCTCCGTGCACGCCGAGTGGGGGCGCACGCTCAAAATCATACAAGGCGATATCGGGCACCGGATGCACTGACATGGGCGTGATCATTGTCGACTGAATGGATAGTGGGACTTGTGGCAAGTGATCAACGGGGTTAGTATGTCAGCGCTCCCGCGCAGCGCCGCGTCTATTCAATACTAGGTGAAAACGTTGAACGCAGACAGCGGAGCTTGCGTCCGGTGAGGAGCCAGCTGTGTACCTGACCTGCGCTATCTGCTCTGAAACGCTCTGAAGCGAGGCGAACGCTCGCTGGGTGGTAACTATGATTCTCTGGCATCTGCGCGGCTCACGGAGGCCGCTGTCGCAGCTCGACGCCGCGAGTCCGACTTCCGCCACCTGCAGTGCTCCGCCACCTGCAGTGCTCCGCCACCTGCAGTGCTTCTGCTTCGCACCGCTTCGCAGCTAAGTACAAGTGCAGCTACAGCCTGTGCTGGCGCTGGGGCTGCAGGCTAGCGCTGATCGGGCTAGCGGCGCGGCGGCGGGCATAGGACCCTTGCGAGTCGTCAGATAGCGATCCGCGGAGCGGCAGCGGCAGTCGCGCCCGGAGCGGATCACGGATGCGGATGCGCTTTGGATGCCTGCGTTGGTCTTGGGGCCCCACTGAGACGCGCCGGCGGGTGCGCCGAGAACACATACATACCGTTGGCGAGCGAAACCAGGTCGTCTTGAGTTCTTCCTTCAGCGCCTGAGTAGGTTACCCCTGGGGTCTTTTGTCCGGCATGACGCGGCATGACGATTATGGATAATCGGCCCGAGCCCAATTCATCTTGGCAGACATCACAATTCTTGGCGGATGTCACAACTACCCATAATTCTCTGCTGAGCATGCTGTGCGGAAGTTTAATTAAATATCCAAATCTGGCAGGCTTTCCGGTGTGGCTGAGTGTCTGGTAGGAATGGCTTGAACTTATAGCATCATGACCATGGAGAATGTGATTATCGTTGGTGCACATCACGGTCCACCAGATGACATATTGACAGTCAGAATTTTAATAATGTAATGGGCAGATTGTGTGAGGGATGAGATATGAGAGTGAAGAAGTATGAGATTTCAGATTTGAGTGAGTAGCTAGGCAGCAAGGGAGTGCAGGCCAATATAATCAGTTTGATAAAAAGGAGCAAGACAGGGAGGTGGAAACTATTTATTGAGGACT
>NW_024468515.1:59206-154581 GCF_001632365.1 Laetiporus sulphureus 93-53 | reverse complement strand
TTGATGGCTAGCTAAATGAACCAATGGATGTGGTGCATTATAATGCACTGTCACACATGAGACAAAGGGCAGCAGCACAAGCAAGGCAGATGATGAAGATGCATGAAAAATCACAGTACAGAGAATTGGAGAGACAGATCTATGGCCATTGTGCAGTACTGCGGCATGCACCCCCCAAGATGTTTTTGACCCTGTAATATGCCGTCAAAATCCGATTTAGTATGTTACAAATTCCCTTTTATGGCAATGAATTCACAATATCAAACTGAATTTACCTCGAAAAAGCGCTGTCGCAAATGGAAATGGGTCTCTGTCTGAGGTGATATAGAATGAGGACACTAAGGATGCAATGCTTTGTGAGTGTTGCCAGTAGGTGGCTACATAGTACATATGCCATTCGTTTTGTACATTTATTTCAATGTCTTACCGCACTCTTAATTTTCATACCCATTCACTTAAATAAAAGTACAAAAGGAATGGCACAGCCACCAGCCATCAAAATATTACATAATAAAAGAAAACTGACAAATGGACATAATCACGAAGTCACATATCAAATGAGCAGAGGGACCCCGTCATGCGCAAGCGCTGAAGGAAAAAAAGTCGAGACGACCTGGTTTCGCTCGCCAACGGTACATACACGTCCCTAGCTTGGGGGGCGCTCCACTCAGCGAAAGGGGTGCAGAGGAAGAGGATGCGTAGGTCGGGGCGGGGCGGGGCGGGGAGAGGAGGCTTGCAAGCCATGTGGTCAGGTTCTTGCTCACTAGCCCTTTTGGGTCTAGTCGGTCGGAGCGATCATGGGTTTGGGTTGGACATGGCGGCGGCAGCTGATCGCTCGGAAAGGAGAGTCGGGGATTCCGTGGGAAGGTGTGACTCATGTGACTTCCACTCCATGCGCGTGTGCGGGTGCGGCGGCCGCCGTCGCTGCTCGGGGCGCATCGTGCGATGATGCGTTATTTTTCGTTGATATGTGCGTGGATTGTGCGTCTCGTACGCGGCGTATGCGGCGCATGACTGTCCGCTAAATATATGCATATTGTGATTTGCCGCAAACGTTCCATCGGGTGGACGCATTTCAGGGTACAGTAATCGCTACGTCCATTCCAGCTGTAGCCTTCGCGGAGTCGCTGTTGCCTCATGCTGCTGCACTGCGGTGCCCTCGGTGACGCCACCCTACCCGTCCCCCAGGACCGTGAAGATGACGCGACACGTAACATGTATGTATCTGTGTCTTCCGTCTTCCCTATGATGCATATTGTGTGCGAACTGATGCTCCAGCAGACGACTGTGTCTGACCGGCTAGTAGTGCTGCAACGTGGTGGGACCGGTGCGTCATCCACATCCACTGCCACATATGCCATGCAATGCGCGCATGGCATGGAATAAGCAACCACCACTACCGCGCGCCTGATCCTGATCCTGACTCTGGCCACATCGGACGTGCAGCGCAAGCGCGTTATATCGCCAGATTCGGATCCGCGCATGGACCGAGCGCGCCCGTGCACCAACTTACATCGGATGCACATCAGCGCCCAACTATGGCGCCATATTCGCCACCTTCCCCGACGGCAGACGTCAAGGACACCATCACCATGTCACACCCTCAGCGCCACACATCATATTCGCAAATCCACAATTCACAATTCATAAATCGCAACTTAACATGAACGGATCGCCAACCCCCTCCCGCGGGGAAGCACCGCCCCATCAAAAACGTCGCGACGCGTCGCGACAGGAGCTAGGACGCACTAAGATTAGCTCGGTGGCGCCGACGTCGTTGATGCCAATGATCGTGTAATGATTGCCCAGGAGGGCTGGTGCATGCGTTATCGAGATTTAGCTGATGGTGGTCCCGCCGTCGGGGATGCTTGATGTCGCACCGGTTCGCAGGCCAAGCACTGGGTTGAGCTGGGAGGACGCTCACGGGGCGATGGTCCTGAGGGGATTGAGTATGGCGACGTACTGTGTTGCGTACTGGTATCGTAACGCAAACTGCGCAAAGACATCAGCTGGTGTCGAAATGTACCCAAATACGGCACGCGATGCGTCGTTGCAACAATCAATTGAGCCCTCCGACTCGCGGAATATCCACGCAGACGCCGACGAGTTCGCCGTCTCCTAGTAGGCACGACGTGTTATGCGTTTCACCCATCCTCCAGGCCTCCGCGTCCCCGAAATCCCCAAATCTCACTCTAAATCCGCACCACGACAACGCAGCTGACCTCTTCTCCTGCATCGATTACTCAGCTCGCACCTCGTACGTGTACGCACCCAGCCGTCGTGTGCGCACGCTCACGGATCTCGAAATACACGCACGGACAGTGGTACGCGCGCGCTGCGATCTGATATCCGTAATGTAATGAGAGTATTCGAGGCCTGAGGTCATTCTGCATCATGCCTGCGTCCCTGTATGCCCTGCAATTCAGTTTCTGGCTCGGCACGCGCACGCAGAAGGGAGAACCTGTCAACTCTAAAAAGTTACCGCATGCGTACAAGAGACCGCACCGGCTCTGCACGAGGCGAGGTCACCTGCACGCGCAGGAGGGGCAGCTGACATCAATATCCTCGGGAGGAACATCCTCTGAGACGTTTGAGTTGGCCGGGAGGCGCACGATCCCACAGCGTAACGTCAATGCCGCAAGCAAGCGTATCAATCCCATCTTCTTCTGTGTTTCTCATGATGATTGCGCCATCGAGGGGCTCTATACCAATTTGCGGACGGAATCACCACTCACACGACCGTCTATGCTTCTAACCGGCAGCGAGACAATGCATGTTGCCGAGTTCTTTGCGTGCAAAGGCAAGTGCCACGTCTAAATAGCAGATAGCAGATAGCAGGAAGCAGATTCAATATCAAGAGAACACGACTTCGAGAACAGGACAGCACGCTAGGTCCGCACACGTTACTGAAAAATTTTACCCATACAAACCTTTCTCCAGACGCACACGCAAGAACAATTTCAAAGGGCATTTTCGGATCCCAGTATCACCGCGCAGGAGACAGTACAGGTCACAGCCAAGGCTGGCCTCCGACAAGCCTTCTTAGAGCTTCTTGCTCGCATGTCAGTGAGGAGAGAAATGGAGAGGAACAAATAGAATACAAGGCCTTCGCAGAAGATTGAAGGGCGATCGATCACTGGGGTGGCGGTCGGAAGCTGTTTGAACTTGTCAGTTATCAGGTCTTTCAACCCTTTGTCCATCTCAACTCACCCAGGAGGCGGGCCACCGTACCCTGGAGGCGGCGCGAAGGGCGGCATACCAGGAGGACCGCCAGGGAAGCCAGGAGGGAATCCTGCAGGAGGCATACCTGGAGCAAACGGCATGGGCGGGCGTTGCAACGCCGGTGCCCCCACTGCGGAAATAGTCAGACACGAAGCGTCCACACGACCACGACAGACAACGTACTTGGCGGCATCATACCCATACCACGACCGGCCGGCATACCTCTCCCAGGACCAATCGGGAGCTACAAGTGCCACAAACATCAACATTCGCAACTCGTCTGAGGAGGAAGACACGACGCACAGCGTTCTTCTTGTCCTCATCCACCACCGGCGGCGGACCCTCCACCGAGAGACTGACGACCGTCTCGCCGCGCAAGATGACGAGCCCGAGTGTCCTTTTCATCTCCTGCACGGGCCCCGCCTCCGTCTCTCCCTGCTTTTTCTTCGGTCGTATCCGCCTAAACTCCTCGCACTCGGCCAGGACGAGGTTCATGTGGCGGTCAAACGCGAGCATCTGCCCGACGAACGCGCGGCCGTCGTTGATCGTGACCTTCATTCGCCAGTTGATCAGGGAAAGCATCTTCCCGCCTTTGGATTTTGGAGGAGGCTGAGAACGTCATATAGTTAGCGTTAGTGTGGATTATGCGTGCAACGAGCTCACCATGGTGGGCGACTGTGTTTTTTGGAGGCTGTTACGAACAATGAGGACGACGTGGTGCCAGGAAGAGATACCGAGCAAACACCGCCAAACATTCCAGTGGCGCTTGCACCTAAGCGCTGAGGGTGTCCATCGGCCAGGATTATTTCAAGAGTTTACCACTTCTGCTGTTGTCTCATGCTCTCGACTGCTCGTAATAATTACGCGACACAGGCCGCTATCTGAAGGGGAAAAGGGGGAGACGTCTATGGACGCGGGAGCCGGCTGCAGTGGGACGGCCCGCCGCGTCGCCCAGCAACTCGCGGAGATCGCTATCTGTTAGCCTCCTGCTCTACAAGAATAGAACGAGTGAAACGGTCGTTTCAATTTCCCTTTGCAACGGCTGATTGCAGGTCGCGCGGAGAGCTTAGTACTTGCTTACTCAAGCTGTACGTCGAAGCCTCCGTCGGACAATCTAAGGTGAGCGCGTCTTTCATTGCCCTGGGCGGGTTCAGTCGTCTATCCGTTGGCCTTACGCAACCCGCCCTGTCGCCGTTGAATTCAGCCTATATCATTCACCCCATTGCGTCCTGGCGTTGCCAGAAGTTGAGCTTGATTAGGCGATGACGGTACTGTGGTCTTCCTTTTCCTCAGGCGGCCTATTTCTGCTAGCGAAGGTGGGCAGACTACTCTTCGCCAAGTATCTCCATCCGGCGCGCTGTCGGCGCCACCCTTTCAGATTTAGCACGGGGACCGCAGCAATTGTGCTGTCCAACTGAATTGGCCACGGGTGACATCTGCGGTTCGACCTTCTGATAACGGTCCCTATTGAATTCATGAATGATGTTGACAGCAGTCTACTAGACGCTGATCTCCCGACGACACTAATTTCGCGTTGACACTGACGTGACAGCCTGGGAGACAGCCCCCTCGTTAGCGGCAGCTAGTCGGTGCTGGTAGTCTCATCTCTGCTGCAGGAAGCTACATAGCTGTCTGGGCGAGCGGCCACGGTGGAAGTACGATGTAGTTTGCAATCATACTTCTTACTTTGGGGACAACTTGATCGATCACGTCCTCAATACAATTGCTCCGGATAGATCTTCTGGTTGTCTTGAAGACGCATGCCACCGCAGAACTGGTCGTCGTTGCACACGGGCCCTGACACCAGAAACCCTTGACAATTTGCTTTTCTGAACTATGTGATCATGACCCTCATCGTCGAGACGGAGGCCGTGCATTGATCCACAGCTGCAGGCTCCTTACCATATTCATCATGCATGCTGAGATCCCGAATTGACGCGAATGAGTGAAGGAGCCTTTCACGTCAGTGTTGGGCTGCTTCAACAGCTCTTCCGAGACAAGGTACTTACTTCCAAGCCCGTAGACAATACGAGTTACCTTACTCGCAATTCCCAAGGCTTATTGTGCCATGCTCATGCCGCGAGGGCACTGCTATCTAATCGGCCCAGCCAGCAACATCATCACCCAAACCTGACGAAGCTCGGGTCCTTTCGCTAACGCTGAGCCTGCTGACCGAGGCCTTGACAAAGCTTCGGACGGCGACGTGAAGACGCTACCGCGCAGTCTGCGCGCAGCGAGATCCCCAAGATCCTGGCATACGCAATTTGAACGCGTTGCACCTAGAAGCACGCAAACGTGCAGGAAGACGCGTGCTGGAAGGTCAAGGGTCCACCGTCCCCATCGCCGTTTGCAAGGAATTTGTCGAGCGAGCGGACAATGCCGCGGAACATGAACGCCACCGATGCGCACCAAGGCAAAGCGCAACGCATCGAGAGCAACATGGATGAGGATCTGCAGCAGCGCCGGTCGGTGAAATTAATTGACTTTGCCATATCGCGTGCGTTGTTCTGACCTCAAGAACATCGTGCAGGGCAACGGAGTGCGCTGATCATCCAAGTCAAGTATAAAGGACTACCGTCACAGGACTGTGTATTCAATTGGCGAGCTTAATGACCTCTGACGTAGCGATCGTGTTTTCTCCTTTCGTTCGCAGAAGACCAAGCGTACAAGGAAGTTTCCTCTCCTCACCGATTGCCACCTCCAAACGCCGTCGACGGCCTCGATGGGGTTCTAAAAGGTACACATAAAATTCTCCACATTCCATATTCGTCTGCCCTCCCATACAAACGAGGTCTTACGTCCTTGAACGAGAGTGTCATCGACGACGCAAGCTCCGACAAGATCAGCATGTGCGTTCTGATCGACTGGTAGAAGGAGGCTAATGTGGATGCTCCTCCACAATTGAGTCCATTACGTATGTCGTTCCGTGAGGTTTCAAGCAGTAGATCCGGACAAGGCATGAGGTCAACGTGGTCCCTATGACGGCAATTATAGTAGACGTTTATACTTTTGAGTATGTCTTCTGACCGCAGGTGGGCGGGACGCCGGTGATCATTCACAATGCAATCCTGGCAATTGGTCCAAAAACGCTGCTCACGCTCTACGGTCATAGAATGGTACAGCAGGTGGACTTATGACGCGTTCGGGCACAATGTAACGCGTAGGCAGGTTGATGGGATATATTCGTGACAACAGTGAATCGTACTTCTGGTTCTATTCGTACACTACATGAACTGTGATGAGACACGATGCGTAGTGATATTCAGCAGGATCATTGCGTGATCTCCACGATGAGGTCGCCCTGGTTGATGGAGTCGCCTTAAAAGACATGAGTTTCGCTCGTTACCAATTTCATTATATGCTGTAAGGACGTACCCTCGTGAACGACCACGCGCTTGACATGGCCAGACACAGGCGCCGAGACGGGAGATTCCATCTGCAAGACGACCGTAAATGAACTGTGGGATCAGCCGCAAAGCGCGTTACGTACCTTCATCGCGCTCAATACTGCAGCCATGTCACCTGTGTCAGCAGAACTCTTCACAATTTTCAAGCACCCTCACGTACCACAGACGGGATCACCCTTCTTGATCTCTGCACCCTCCTTCACACGCACCTCAACTACGACGCCAGACATCGGCGCGCCGACCGATCCAGGAGCGGTCGTCGCCTTCTCGCGAGACACGGTCTCCACCGCGGAGTTCTTGTCCTCGATCGACACGGCACGGACCTGATGGATATGGCCATGGAATCAGAAATGAAAGGATGAACGGGTACAATGTGATGATGGATACGTGCCTCGCCGTTCACCTCGAACCAGACATCACGCTGGGCACGGCCCTCAACGACAGGGCCAACAGCCATCAGACGAATGATGAGCGTCTTGCCCTTCTCGATGGAGACGTGCATCTCCTCGCCAATGTCCGGACGGCCGAGGAAATAGCGGGTTGGAATCACACTGTCCAGGGAATTGGCTCAGTACCGGCGGTGATTGTGCAAATCAGTCGCCTACCTCAGATCACCGTACTTCTCAACGAACGCCTGGTACTCCTCGAAGACCTACCAGCAGCCTTAAGGACCAAGATGTTACAAGCTTGTCGGTCATGATGCCTACCTTGGGGTACATGATATACGACGTAACATCGGCGTCCGTGATGTGCTTGCCATACTTCGCACGCAGCTCCGCCTTTGTCTTCCTGAAGTCGACGGGCGGGAGGCTGGCACCGGGCCTGCCATTGATCCTTGGCTTGTCCCTGATAATCTTTGTGCGTAGGGGCTCAGGGAATCCGCCGACCGGCTGACCAAGGAATCCCTGGAAGAACTCCACGACCGATGATGGGAAGTCAAGGTGGTCGGCGCGCTCAAGCACATCCTTCTTCGAGAAGCTGTTCGACACCATCCACTGCGCGAAATCGCCGACAACCTTTGACGTTGGTGTGACCTGCTCTACTGTGAGAATCACATTTTTCGATACTTCTGATGGCTGATACTGACTTTGATGACGTTGCCACACTACATGACGGTTGTCAGATAATCCATATCAATTTCCAACAGGACAGCGTGCTTACAAGCTCATTGGCTTCGATGTACTTCTTCTTTACCTCTGCGAGGAACTTCTCAGTACATCTTCGGAGCGATGAGAACCGGCGGCCGAAACTCACCTGTCCACTGTGTGCCGAGACCCAGCTGGGCAGCTTGGAACTGATGATGATGCGTCAATGCAAAGACCGAATGAGCCGAAGTAGGTTATGACATACCATAAGGTTGGTATATTGACCTCCCGGCATCTCATGGTCGAACACACTCGAGTCCGACGCACGCACATTGGCTTCGAAGCAGCTGTAGAGCATGCGGACTTGACTCCAGTAGAGATTGAGCGACTGAATGTCGGCATAGCGGATACCCGTGCCCATGCCAGTCTGCTCAAGTGCAGCGCAGATGGCTCCCATCGGCGGCTGCGACGTGAGGCCGGACATGCCTGTAGGGTTGGTCAGCCATCAAGTCCAGACATCATCTGTGATGGTGTGCGTACTGTCGATGGCAACATCAACAACGTCAGCGCCAGCTTCGGCGGCGGCGAGCATGCTCGCGGTGGAGATACCAGCTGTGTCGTGCGAGTGGACGTGGATGGGGAGATCGGGATACTTTTTTCTAATAGCGCCAATGAGGCTGCAAGAAAGTGCATAAGCATCGACCATGCTAAGAGAAATGAGCGACATGCGTACATCCTCGCCGCCTCGGGCTTCAGTAGACCAGCCATGTCTTTGATACTGAGGATGTGGATGCCCTCCGCAACTAGCTGGTCGACGAAGTCGAGGTAGTACTGGAGCGTGTACTTCGTAAGCTTCGGGTTTGCGACATCACCGCTGTAGCAGACGGCGGCCTCAACGACACCACCGGCCTTCTTCGCGGCATCAATCCCGAGCTTCAACTGTAAGGAGGTCAGTATTCTGCATATACTCAGGAACAGATACACGGACATTTTCTGTTATAATGATGATGTGAGCAGTGCGCATACAATTGACATGGTATGTACTCACCAATGTAGTTCAATGAGTCGAACACACGGAAAATATCAAGACCGTTCTCGACGGCTTTCTTGGAGAAGTCGTAGATGGCGTTGTCACTGCATAACGGATATCAGATATTGTGATAGCCGAGGAGTGCCCATACGCACGGGTAGCTCGTGTAGCCGACACCGTTCGCACCACGGACAAGAGCCTGTAGAGGGATGTTCGGGACAAGCTTACGCAGTGTGCGCTAAAGGAATCTGCGGGTCAATCCTAATAATTATGCTAGGCCATCGCATCAAAGGTACTCACCAGACGCTCCCAAGGGTCCTCATACAAGAACCGCATAGCGACATCGAACGTCGCACCACCCCAGCACTCGAGCGAGAACGCATTCGCGAGCGCATAACTCGTCTCCTTCGCAATGTTCACCATATCGATCGTCCGCAGTCTCGTCGCCAACAAACTCTGATGCGCATCGCGCCAAGTCGTGTCCATGATGAGCACGCCAGGGTACTCGCGCACGGCCTTGGCGAATGCCTCGGGGCCCTTCTCGACGATGATGTTGCGCCAGCCCTGTTCGCACGGTAACGACGCGTCGAGTGGCGCCCCATTCGGGTCCTCGCGGGTTTGGAAGGCGGGCACGACAATATCGTCCTTCAACCCAGGCTCGCCCTGTTGGCCCTTGATGGAGCTACCGTTGACGGCTAGGTCGCCGAGATAGGCGAGCAGCTTCTGCGCACGATTCTGGCTCTGGACGAGCTTGAACAACTCAGGCGTGTCGTCGATGAACTGACGGATTATCCCAAGTCAGCTTGTGAGAACACATAATGGGCTTAGGGGAACGACGTACAGTTGTCCAGGTCTTGCCGGAGATGAAGACGTCGTGTGTGAGCAAACGGAAGAGGAAGGGGATGTTGGTCTGATCGATGCGAGTAGTTAGCACGTTGTGTGAACCCGGGATTGCACCGGACACCTACTTTAACGCCACGAATACGGAACTCCACGAGAGCCCGAAGCATCTTCCTACGCGCAACCTCATACGTCGTCCCCCTCACAGTTACTTTCACGAGTAAACTGTCATAGTGAGGCTAAACATAAATGTTAGCATCTCATTCAAATATGTTTAACTAACAGAAAATCTTACTGTAATCTGCGCACCCGCAAAGCCAGAACTGGCGTCAAGGCGGACACCATTACCACCAGCACTGCGATACACCTCGATCTTACCCGTATCAGGCTGGAAGTTCTGCGACGCGTCCTCGGTGGTGACACGACACTGGATAGCGAATCCGCGTTTCGTGACTGCGTCCTGCGTGAGCCCGAGCTGGGGAAGCGTCGCGCCCGCCGCAATCTGGATCTGAGCCGCGACGATATCGAGGCCAGTGATCTCCTCTGCAATGCTTTTCAGCATCGCACGAGTGCATATATGCAGGTTTCAGGCTCACCAGTGATCGTGTGCTCGACCTGAATACGAGGGTTGATCTCAATGAAGTAATGCCTGCCCATCTGGTCGATCAAAAACTCCGCAGTACCCGCATTCCTGTACCCGACACTCTTCGCCAGCTTGATCGCGTCCTCGAGGATCGCCTGGCGGACCTCCTCGGGAAGGTGCAGAGCGGGCGCGACTTCAACAACCTTCTGGTGACGACGCTGCACGGAGCAGTCGCGCTCGTACAAGTGGATCGTGTTGCCCTGCGCATCCGCGAGAAGTTGTACCTCGATGTGGCGTGGACGCTCGAGGAAACGCTCGATGAAGACCGTGCCATCGCCGAACGCCGACTTCGCCTCACTCACGGCGCGTTCGAACGAGGTCTCGAAGTCGGATTGCTCGCGGACAACTCGCATTCCACGGCCTCCGCCGCCCATGGCGGCCTTGATGATGACTTGGGGCGCATAAGGGACGGTGGTAAGAGCAGAGGCATCTCGGCGACTCACCGGGGAAACCATGCTCCTTGATGAAGGCATCCGCCTCTTGATAGGACCCGACGGGACCGGGCGTCCCAGGGACGACTGGGACACCGATTTCCATAGCTGTGAGAACGCACGTACGTTATCACGCATGATCTGAGGCTGCACTATGATCGCACTACGCACCGATCGTACGCGCCTTGGTCTTGTCGCCTAGCGAGTCAATGACCTCGGGAGACGGGCCGACGAACGCGAGGCCGGCCTGCTCGACCTTGCGCGCGAATTCTGCATTCTCGGAGAGGAAGCCATACCTGGCGGCCGAATGCGGGCGCGCTCGACATCAGCAGCAGCGGTGCGGATGAGAGGCATCTCACCCTGGGTGGATCATGTCGACGCCGTGCTCGAGCGCGATGCGGATAATGTCATCCTGCGCGAGATAAGCACCAACGGGCGTGAGACCCTTGCCGACTTGATATGCCTCATCGGCCTGGGGTGGAGATCAGCGGGCGATGAAAGGGAGGGAAAGGGGGGAGACTTGCCTTTTGACGGTGGGCGGAGAGACGGTCCTCGAAGGAGTAGATCGCGACGGTGTGCATCGCGAGCTCGTGTGCGGTACGGAAGACACGGATAGCGATTTCCTAGAATGATCTCCCTTCAGTATCTAGTTCAATGTCGCAGGCTTTCTGACACTCACACCACGGTTCGCGACGAGGATCTTCGTGAGAGGGCCCGAGTGGCCTGCAGCCTTGCGGCGCATGGTTTGGATGGAATGCACCGGGGTGCCGGGGGCACTGGGGGAGCCCGCGAAGATGGGTGCGAGGCGCGGTGGATGGAGGGTGTCGGACGCCATGTTGAACGATGTGCACGAAGCTCAGAGGGAGAGGAAGCAGGCAGAGCAGATATGGATATGGAGAAGAAAAGCGATGGATATGACTTGCTGGATATTGCCGGGGGAATTCGGCCGAGCGCTATCAAGTTTGGGAGGGCACTGCGGGGTAGGCCTTGGCAGCGTCGACGCGTCTGGAGAGATGAACGCGGGGCGTGTCTCTTGATCGACTACCCCGCGTTCGCGTTTTATGTATCTCGTGCTCGGAGTTACAGCGGCTTACCGCTCCATGTCCGCTGCGATGCTCGCGGACGAAAGCATTCATTTTCTGTCCATCCGTCTGCCAATCGCTGTACAAAGTCCTGCAAGAGATCGTCTATTGCCTTGGAGGCGTAGAAGGCCTGCCTCGCACCGGGCCGGCGGAACACATATATGATATATCAACGTACTCTACCGCATCGATATCTCCTATCACAATCGTACATCGGCGGTCCATCGTCTGCCGCGAATGTCGCAGAGAACGACCCCCCTGAACATCCTCCCAATGCGGCGCAACCCAACGATGCGCATTCCCCCCCCCGGTCCCGGGCAAGACGGCCCATCCCAGGGCAGACGCTTCGCGCCATACGTCACAGACGTCAGACACATTACTCACGTCTTCCTCGCCATGGGAATTACACCTTGCTGGGCTGTCATCTCCGCCTTCTTCTGATTGTTCTTCGCCACCGCGTATACCAACCCCGCGAAGAACCCCACCCCCACCGCGGACACTGACCCAAACGTCACCGCGTCACCGAAGAAAATCATTCCTGATGCGGCCACCGGCAGCTTATTCAGCGCACCAACCATGCTATACAGCGGGCAAAATGGAATCAGCACGCGATCGAGCGTGCTGGACGCGCCGAGATAGGTGGGCTCTCACCTATATGTCGTGCTGCTCGTCGCGCGGATGCACCATGCAGTGGTGTACGAGATACCCACAGCTGCAGCTCCGGAGAACGCGATGGCGAATAACAAAAAGTTCCGTGTCTCTGGCGGGCTGTTGAGCGTTACCATTAGACTAATTGCATGTTACACAGGCCGGTTTTAAACCCACAAGTTACGCGTAAGGTTCTCCGTACCCCAGTCTTCTACAACGATGGAGAACACGGCGAGCACAGGGATGGAGAGAAGGTTATTGTAGAACATAGTATCCCAGTCCGAGAATCCCGTCGACTTAATGCGCTTGCGCATCGACAGCACCTGGCGTAGATCATTGCTGAGCATCGCACATCCTGCCACGCCGATGAATGAGTCGATAAAACACGCACATACGTCGCGCTCGTCACGCAGTTCACGAACATCCAGAAGTAGCCCACGTTCAGGCTCGTCACGACGCCCTTCATCGTGCCGAGCATCCCCAGGCCCTCCACAACAGCAGGGTCGCCTGCAGTCAGCGCTTCGCTGATGTCCGCCCATGCGGCGATAACAGATGAAAGCACCTGCGACAGCGTGTGAGTGACATCACGAAGCTAAAGAAAGGTCATCAAGACGAGTGAGCAAACGTACCATGAAGAAGAAAGAAATTAATGTGAGTCCGGTGACGCGCCCACCAAACCAAATGACTTCGCCATAGGCCTGTGAATTGGGTTATCGACTGTGGGCCTGGTACAAGGAAAGAGACGACGTACAATAAGGATAATTGTTAGGTTTTTGAATATGGTATATACGGGAATACTGAGGTATTGCTGCACCTGCTCAAAAACGATGCCGGTATAACACGATCAATGTACACTCACCAGACTCTTCGACCCGGTGTAGATCACCGTAACGAGCATAAAGCTGATCGGAAACCACATCTTCGCATCACGCGCGTCAAAGTCACGGAAGGAGATCAACCCGAGGCGTTTCACAGAGAAGACGCAGAGCACGGAGACAGAGGATTGGATGCACAGAAGGAGGAAGTTCATGTTGAACTGCCGACCGGAGACGACGAACTGCAAAAACGAGGTGGCCATTTGAAGACGACAAGAAAGGGAGAAAGTAGGGAGCGGACGCACCTTGTTGACGACCGTCATGAGGATGGAGGCGACGCAGTAGCAGACGATGGGCGGGACTGCCCACATCGATATGTAGCAATGAATAGCATTCCAGCATGTCAGCTCGTTCCATGTATGCGAAGGAAGGCTTGTCGTGCAAGGGTGAAGATACTACCACTCACCCGAAGCCACCGTACTCGAATTACCATTGCTTCCCGTCGCCATCGCTTTCTTGATCTCCACCACGTCCTCCTCTTCATCCTTCACGCTCGGCGGCCTGCTCGAGGATGACATCCCAATAATCCTATGAATCTAGTGTAGGACGATTGTGATTGCAGCGCAAGCTTCAGTCTATATATATCTTGGACGTCTCCTGTACCGGCCGCAGCAACTTCGGCGGCAGTGTCTGAGACAATGTTGAGTCGGAAAAGGGTGCAATATACAATTGCGCCGTCAGACGAGGTGAAAGGAGCGGACGGTAGACGGCGGACACAAGGATGAATGGACCGAGCAGAACCCGGTTAGCTGGAAGCAGCGAGTTGAAACGCTAGCCACAGGCAGGCGCACATGGCATTTAATGGAAAATGGGGCCGGGACTGATGATGTGGTTAGGGTCTTGGGCGGAAGGGCTGGTGATTTGACAATGGCCGCTTTACACCGCGCGGAGGTGGCTGCTTTACCGCCACTAGCCGACTCCCGCGAAGCGAAAATTATTTAAAGACGTGTCGGCGGCCACTTTGCGTCGACTGTCACCTTCCGTGTTCTCCTAGCTGGTGCCGAAGACTCAGACGAGGCGCAAGAAGGCTGGTGAGAGATGCTTGCAGGAAACTTAAGACCTGCAGTCGTTTCGGTGGCATCGCTATCCGCCACGCTCTGGACGAGGAGAGCTGCTGGGAAGGCGAGGGCAAGGTCAAGTGCACACGTAATCGCGCCCTCAGTTACACAGACACGGAGATACGCAACGAACACGGCGGCGCGCAAGCTAGAGGAAGATGTAGCGAAAGAGAGCAACTCGGAGGTGCTGCCTGCTGAAGAGTCGAACTCCATTGGCCAGCATGCGCAGACAGAGCATGCGGTCATCTCTGCGTTTGACCTGTTCAGCATAGGAGGTGTGTGAAATCATGTATTATGTGGTATCACGAGGCGAAGGAGGCGAAAGAGGGCGGCGCACTGACCCGAACACATGATGTGTGTACGCAGTTGGGCCGAGCTCGTCGCATACCGTGGGGCCCATGCGTGCAGGCAATATCTTCGTCAACGACTTGGTTGACTTGGGATTGCTGGAAAAGGTGAGCCTTGGTGCAGTCATTTCTAGATGGGGTTAAATGGAACGTTGGTGGCGATGTAGGTCAAGACGGTCAAGATTACTTTGTGAGCCCGATCACTATGGTTTGTTGCTGAACATATAATACTGAACTCTCCACGGACGCCAGGTATGGCTCGCTGGCTGCTACAGGTGTGGAACGAAGTGTGTTGTATTTTTGTTATGTCCTTGACGCATCGCTCGCGCCACAGGCAAAGGGTGCGTACGCCCCTTCCTACGGTGCCCTCTCGTTTTCCGACAATCACGTCCTCCTTGCAGCCATCAAACTCCCCAAGCCATCCTCCTTGGCCTCGAAGGTCAGTCCGCACTACCTCGATCACCTTCTCGTCCACAACCAGCTGATCTCACTTCTCATCTCAGGTTCGGATCCTGAGACCATTGACACGGGTACCATCCCCTCGCGGTATGCAGCCATTCTCGAGACCAAGAGCCTCACGCTGCTCGGGAGACACCACGTGCACTACGACATGGACAAGGATATGATCTGGCGCTGGGACCACGTACTCAAAACACACCCGAACGGGATGCGCTTCTCGGTGTTTGACGAGGAGGGGAACTTGCTCGCGACGAATGAGTACTTTAGGTGCGTGTCTGTTTGAAAGGAAAGGACGGTTGGTAAAGACGAAAGTTGAAATTTGGTAGTGTCGGGGGAGGATTCGTGGTGAATGACAAGACGAAGGGTGAGTAGGGAACAAGGATCAAGAGGCTATGGAGGGCGTGTTCTGGTTGACGATGTTCGCAGTGGACGAGAACCTGTTCTACAAGGGCGTGAACAAGAGTGCGGTACATGGCGCGCGTCTGCACCTCACGCATAGTTTGTCCGAACCGAATCTAGGCGAGTCCTCTCGAGAACAGGATCCGTGCCAACCACCATACCCTTTCACCGTACGTTGTGCGCATTCGATTTGCTTTATTTGCAGACTGACGCATCAGATTGTGTAGTCTGGAGAGAGTCTGCTAGCTCTCACACACAAGCACAACGTGCGTGCACCCCGCCAGTTGTGGCGATGTGGGTGAGCTGAACAGCCCCCGTAGATGACGATAGCACAGATCGTGTACGACAACGAGCTTCACTTCGGTTACACCCATCATGAGATCCACGAAAAGGTCTGTTGTTGCTTTTCCGGCGTTGACCCACCTTTACGATATCTTGACGGGTCTCGTAAATGTGATGTAGCTGACGCGCATATGGAGCGTCATGGACGACTGCATACGCATGGGTGTCTCATCCTCCGAGACGAAACTCCCAGGGCGGCTTCAGCTGCGTCGGCGTGCGCCCATTCTCTACCGAAGACTCATGAGAGGGTACCACTATTTCCTCTGCACATCAAAGAGCCACGATCAATTTAGTGCTAATACTTGACAGGTTTTATCCAACATTAGCTTTCCCGAAACAACAGCTCCCAGCCATCGGAACGGGCTTCTCAGGCGTCTCGGGGCGAATCGGTACAATAGAGGGCGAAACACATCAAGGAAATGTAGCAGATAGCGAGGGCGGGTCGAAGAAGTCCGATACGGGCTCTGCGAGTAAAAATGGAGAGGGGCTCGCGCATTCGCGCGCGGCACGGGTCGTGGGCTCGCTCAACCATGCAGTGTTGCCTATGCCTCCGGTGAGTGCTAGGTTGGGTTCATCTTGATAGTTAGGTTGCTTGATGTGTGGATATAGCACAAGACGACGATCCCTGCGGTGGACTTCCTATCCTGTTATGCGATAGCGGTGAATGAGGTGAATGCGAGCGGAGGCCGGATTGTGACGTCGCCTACAAACGGCGCAGCGGGTGTCATCCCGGCGGTGTTGAAGTATATCGTGGAAGTATGTCAAATTCATCCATGCTCGTTTGGCATTTCACGTATGATTGTGCATAGTTCGTCAGCGACGATCCAGAGAAGTCGATTGTGACGTTCTTATTGACTGCCGCCGTACGTCTATATCGCCCCTTGATCACTCTCTTCATCTCTCATTTAACCCTTGCTGTCTTTCAGGCGGTCGGTATGCTCTTCAAACGAGGAAGCACAATATCGGCCGCAGAAGGAGGATGCCAGGCTGAGGTGGGAGGTGAACAGCATCTATCGGGTCGATTATCACGGGTATACTAACGAAAGGAATGGTCTAGTTGCATGTTCGATGGCTAGTGCCGGCTTCGCTGCCTGCATGGGAGGTAAGCATATCGATTCAAGGCTATTTGCGTGTTACTCATGCGTCTCGTTGTATCTACAGCTTCTCCAGAGACTGTGCTTCAGGTCAGTTTTTTTTTGCTAAGTACTCATAAAGAACCACCGAGAAGAATTGATCGTGTTAGGCTGCTGAGATTGGTATAGGTAAGTTTTGTAATAAGTGTCTTCCGCTAATTAGCTGATGACGCGCTCAGAGCACAACTTGGGGTTGACGTGTGACCCCATCGATGGTCTTGTGCAAGTTCCCTGCATCGTAGGTCTTCCTCTTCACGAGGTCTCTGCGTGTCGCTGACGATGTTCTCGTTGTCCACAGGAGCGTAATAGCTTGGGAGGCAAGCGCGCACCTTGTTGGATACCTGCTTTCTTAGCTGATATGTGGATTTGACCTGCAGCTGTAAAAGCGGTGACCGCTGCACAACTTTCGATGGCTAGCCAGAACGTTTACAGTGTCACGCTTGACGAGGCGATTGAGGCAATGCGCCTGACTGCCGCTGACATGAGTGTGAAATACAAAGAGACGAGTCTTTCGGTGAGTATCATCCAATTGATCGCATTTGTTTGGTCCCCTGATACTGTACTGCTTGTCCCAAGGGTCTTGCGGTAAGTTTTCACGAGCATAGGCGACCGGATGCCAAACATGGTTTTTTCCACAGACAACGGTCAAGATACCCCTGACTGTACCGGCTTGCTGAGCCGAGCTTTCCTCATCATGGCAAGGATCCATATGTGATATAAGGGACGATTGAATGGTTTCTGGACTTTAGATATGTCCTTGCCTGCTTGCAACGCCTGGAAGTTGGTAGATGATTTCGATAGAGCTAGATTACTTTCTAGATATTGTGTTGGGGCTTCACGTATTTGCATAGTAGATCATTGCTATCGTATAGTGAGGAGTTGACGCTCCAAGATACTACCATGAGTTGTTCCATCGAGGAATGGTGCATGCACAAGAGGCCTAGACGATGCTGACAAGTCAGACGGTTCCGGGCAGCAAAATTTCTGGTACAGTCATCAACTGGTCAATGAGACACTCAAATTGTTTTAAGGCTCTAGCAGGAGAATTTCCACATAAGAATGAGATCAGACCTTACTCATAGTTCACACAGTACAGAAACATTATGCTTATGTAGTTTTAACTCTTATCGAGTGTGAACAGAGGGCATGGGGAGCAGATCAGTGTCGCAGTCCTTATCAATCTAAATTCACTCCTTGAGACGTGGTCACATCACGCTTTCTCCTACCATATTTGGAAACAAGTAATCCGATGCATCTCACTCGCATTCACCACGATCTTCTGCCCATTTTATTGCAATCATCCTCTGTATCACTTTCTATGAGCCAAGGCCTTCGAAACCTGGCTTTCTACATGCTGGCCTCTGATGCTCCTACTTAGCTTCATTGAGTTTTGCCTCCCAATTCGGACTTCTTGACTGTCAAGTCAAACTCGGCCCTCTACCAAATATGGAAATAGTGTGACATAACAGAGGGTCACTGCATCTCATGATCAAGGCTCTCATATGGTTGGGGACACCACTTCATGGTAAGTGTTTGAACCATCTCGCGGATTTGCTAAGGCTTTTCAGAGTCTGCATTAAAATTCATGAAACATATAGAGAATCATATCTAAAGAGATGCTTTACAACATGGCTGGAACAGATTTTGCAAAATTTGAACTTTGAGTTTTCAGGCCTCAATTTGGCCATTTTGCTTACTAATGCATTACCATATATGGATATACCACTACTATAAGCACTGGTGTTACCAAATATAGTCATGGTAAGCGCCGGCAAGAGGCGGTGACAAAAGTGTTTGCAGGTATAAATCTCACCATGCATTGCAGTTGAAGGACCCGGAGTTGCAAAATTATAATGTAAGGCAACGATAGGGCTTACCATGGCTTGAAAGGTAAGCATTTTCACTAGCACCATACTCTTGACAACCATTGACCTTGGGGCAATTTGGCCATTTTATTAGGGTTAGGGTTAGTTTCATAGAAAAACTCGTACTTTCAGATTTGGATGTATCTATGGGTACTTTGTATATAGATTTTCAATCTCAAGGCACTAGGAGTAGAAATGTGACTTGTCATGAAGTGGCGTTTCCAACCATATGCAGTGTCATGCTCATTCTGTCTGTCTATCACTTATTTTCTTTTGTACTACAGTACACCTGCTCATAACGCATAACGTCGGTGCCCAGGTTTGGCTATGCATTATGAGGTAGTATGCATTACCAGGCTGTCACATAGTGTGACGTTGAGTGACTATGCGTGACTTTTCAAGGTAGGGCTGTCACACACACAAAATAGGCCTTACATTTCACCAGATTATTATTACTTTTTTGTGACAAACCTGCTTTAGTACCCCCAAATTTGGACATAAACATAATTTATAAACATAATTACAGGACAAAAATGGTGTTATGTGTCCTGTATAACCTTCAATGCACATGAAATTTCCTAGTTAGGCATTATTCTCACGATATTATAATGTATAATGCCGCGTTTTAGGTATGCATTATGTGATATGAGATCTCATGCATAATTTGGCGGACACCAACTCCATACCCACATGGAGCTATGCATTATGAGGTGTTATGCACCATGAGGGAATGCATTATGAGCAGGTATACTGTATATTCAAAACTGGAGGAACATGTAGCCAATAAGACAAGCTTTAATATGAGACTCATAATTGGTAGTGTAATGCAGATGCAGATGCATGAAAAATCATAGATTGTGGGGTTTCAGTTTCACACCCATGTAAAATTCAATGAGATTGAAAGTTGGTGAACCCACCACTCAGCACATTCCCCTAATTTTTGGTGTAGAGTAGCATGGATGGCATATCAACATTAATGCCAAAGCAGAGGGCAGGTGGAGATGATTTGGGGGAGCTAGTCAACTTTGTCTCATTGACTGGGGGGTGTCTCATTGACCAGTCAATGACTGTACAGACCTCCCTCCCGTATAACAACCTGTGCTTGTGCATTGGCCCACGGCACCTCACAACGCTGATGCCATAAATGTTAGCTGATATTATCATAATTCTCCTTTTATTCTTAGACGCCATGGCTCAGGGGGGCAAGATATCGTGCATAAGTTTAACGTAGCACTGCCAGCGGTACTTTGAACCCTCTGCTGAGATCTTCACAGATAATGAGAGGTAAGTCTTTCAAATCACGCCATGGTGGAATTTTCTGTGTCGCAGTCTCTTTTTTTTCAGAGAAAGAAGTTCGTTCTGCTGGAGCAGCATTATACTGTATATGACAGTCATTTTTTGGCAGCAGAAGCTTCTTCCTCCCATGAGGAGATTTTTAAAGGAATGCAACCGTGATTGCAGTAGCATTCTGCAAAAAACTACCCTGGAGGTTTTGTATATATTTTAAACTGTAGGTGCTGCATAGACGACAGTTTTGTACATTTTTTTGCATGTTTTAAACTATTTTTTAACATCATTATATAAATTACCATTATATCTCCCAGTCCGAGGAGGTTGCTCAGCATACGATAAGGCAGCACTGCCGCCACGCTCATTGCTGGATCACGTGAAGCGGTCATCCGTTCAAGGATGCTGACGTATGACAGCAGAAGTCCTAGAAGGGATGGCTCAGGTGGCAACACGTGATTCATGCCAGGCCTGGGCTTGCCACTGTACAGGGGCTCCAGCACACACCAGGGGCAAGCACTTATAAGCCCTGTCAAAGAGAGGATGGGACAGAGCCTCGCTCTTCCTCCTCGTCAGGTAAGTGCTTGCTATTGTTCCCGTCATTGGAGAGCCTCGCTCTGACACACGATATCCAGACACTTTGTTTGCATAGGGACATATCGGCTCCGCTGTCACTAGGGTCTCCAGCAACAAAGTAAGCTCAGCTCTGCCAACATTCCTGTCGCAGAGCCTGATACTTTATCTCTCATTTCTGGTAGCTTGCACCTACGACACTATGCCACTCATCTGTCGAATCATCAATGGTCAGTAGCGATGGATCTTCTTTCACACAGAAGTCCAGAAATACTCCGGACTCTCCTGAGACCATCCAAGCCCAAGCTGAGAAGATGCAAGCTATCATCTCAGATGCAGCAGCATCGTGCATTACCAATGATCAAGCCATTCAGTGCCTCAAGGAGATCAGAGCAAATGAACAGAAGGTCCATGACTATGTCGAGCAGCTTGTTGAACAAGCTGAGTGGGAGCACGATCGCAATCCTAGCCCTGACTTGTCAAACGAGGGAGGAAAAGAGCACAACAAGAATGGTCCTCAACTAGCGGAGAATTCAGTCAATGCACTTGCCTGGGTGATCATTAAGCAGAAACTCATCTCACTTCAGCAAGCAGATAGGAGCTGTGAGAGTGCTGACTTCTCCTTCAATGAGCTTTTCAAAGCACTGAGACTATCCTCGGGCTCGTTTGGTATCTCATAGTCCGTTCTCACTGCTGTGCTGCATCTCGCCACTGCCTCACCAGCCTCGCAGGATTCTCACTTGGCTGAGACCTTCCATCTTCGCCAGTTGTATGTCTCAGAATGGGTGAGTGACCCCATTCTGGATCTCATGCAGCAGCAACCATGCAGGTCCCAGTGCCTCATTCAATCTGGAAGGATGTACTCATGGATCGATATGTTAACTTCGAGAAACTCTTTGCATCCATGGAAGCTGGGTACGATCACGATGACGAGCCCAAAGACCTCGCTGCAGATTTCGCAATTATCAAGAAAGACCACTCATCATCTCAGCAATCCATCCACTCAGAGTCAGATTGGATCCGTGTCTTTGGTGCTTGGGTTGAAGCTGTTCTGCATCTCTATCCTCACTGCTCCTCAGAATTGGACAAATATTGTATCATCATCCTGGAACTGTTCCATGCCATGGGTCTCGATCTGTCTATCATGATTAGAGTGGACTGAGCAGCGTGTGATGCATATCATAAGTCACCCTATCATCTCAATGATCGTTTATGCCTTCAAGTTCATATCTTTGCTGAGATCATGCAGTCATCTTCCAGAACCACTCTTGGGAAAAGATCACATCTGGGGCAGTCATCCCCACCTTTGAAGCGGGTGACTATGCCGTGTCTTAATTAGAATCTGGGGCATTGTGACGATGACCCTTGCCCTAACCGGTGAAGGCATGGTGACTGCTGGGAGTGCAGAGGACCACATCGTGTCAAAGATGATGCAACCTGCCATAATGCATTCAAGGCTCACAAAAGACAAGGAGGCCCTGGAAGCAGCCACGGCAGCTCAGGTAGCAGCACAAGGGCCTAGGTCACTTGTCAAGGCAGCTTCTGCCTTGGGAAAGCAGAAAGCTGAGTCTACCAATGAGCTCCCTCGATTTTGACGAGGGTTCAGTTGGGCAGATGTCGAGCATGCCCACATGTCACCTGCTGCTCAATTCACTGAAGTGGATTCACCACTTCCTGATCCGCCGGCTCACCTTCTCGCTGATCCCACCATTCAGATAGCTCTTGAGGCCTGCAAGCATCACATTCGAGTGGACATCCCCTTCAATGTCGATAAGCTTGAATGTATACTTTCTGATCATTACAATCCACTTTTTGTACAATCTGTCTTGCGTGGTCTTCATCATGGGTTCTGGCCACCTGACGATGGCAAATGGAAGATTGAGCAGGAAGAACTAGTTGAGAATTATTCTGCTGATTCTCCCAATATCAATGCTACCTGAGCATTTTGTGATAAGGAATCATCAGCTGGGCGATGGTCATCAGAGCTCTCTGAGCTATTGCCTGGCATGAAGATCTCCCCCATGTTTGTTGTATGGTGTGATGATAAGCCTCACGTGGTAACAGACCACTTGGCCTCTGATCTCAATGATGGTATTTGTTAGAAGGAGACTGCTTCAGAGCTATAGGGAGAATGGGGAGGAAATGGGCTGACAGGTTTGACAGTGCAGTTACGTGATTGTCACACACCTACATAATGACACGTTCCTCGTCATAAACACCTCAGTCGAGTATGTCAGTGTATGGCATGGCTGAGATGAGTATTGGACATGACTGCATTCATTGATTGGATGTTGGGCTGACTGTATCGAGTAGATTAGCCTTGTATTCGTAACAGGTACAGTCCAGCAATACAGTTGAGTATGTCAGTGTACAGCGTGGCTGAGATTAGCCTTGTATTCATAACAGGTTATGAGCCCCAGAA
Source organism: Laetiporus sulphureus 93-53 (assembly GCF_001632365.1). Lineage (NCBI taxonomy): Eukaryota > Fungi > Basidiomycota > Agaricomycetes > Polyporales > Laetiporaceae > Laetiporus > Laetiporus sulphureus. The sequence goes on along the minus strand of NW_024468515.1, from coordinate 131,433 downwards.
GGTGCATATAGCTGTACAAGACATCATATTGATATCAACTCCTCAATATTCGAGACCAATTATCAATATTTGAAGTATTCGCATCAATATTCATCGTATTAGCATTCCATCATGGCGGCCACAACCGACATGAAAATGCTCATCCTTCCAGAAAGCCAACAGCTTGGCAAAGCCAATTGGTTCAACTGAAAGGGAAAGATTATCACCATCACTCATATTCGTAGCCTATATGTGCACCTTATTGGAACACTTACACAATCACCTCTGGCTCCACCAGGTGCAGACCCAGGCCACGTCGCACTTGCTAGGGCAGAGAAACAGTTATAGGACAAGCACGATGAGTTTGCAAAGGCTATTATCACTTTGAACATCATCGACTTCATCCGCACTGGCATGGAGGATGAGGGAAAAACAGCTCATGAAGTATGGACTACATTAGTGCAGAAGTGTCACAGTATTAAGTGGCACCTTTCTTTTTGCACCATTAAAGTCCTCATTTGAGTGGTTATTCGGACGCCAACCTTCATATTGGTCTCGCAACGTGGATACTTGGACAAACAGCATAGTGCCACCACATACATCACGGACATGACTGTGTCTACCACATGACCATCAAGGCCCATGATTCAGCCACCCAGTCACGTGACACTGGCCACTTGCCCTATTCAGAAGTTGTCAGGTGTTGGTCATGTGACACCAGGCCACTTGCCCAGAAAGGAGCCCATTGGACCATCAAGCTAGCAAGCACCCAATTCGCCACTCAAGATAGTGGCACCACTTTGCTGCCTAAACCAATAGGCAGATACCACAACAGAGGATCCCCCTACCAACCGGCATACAGTATAGCCAGACACAGGATAGGCTAGATCTTCTCACAAACCCTATCCAGATGAAGACTGATCGTCATACTCATTGTTCTGAGTTTGGACAGATCCTCTCATCTGATGTTGCAACTGTTGTGATGTGCTCTGTTGGCCATCACCCATTGGCCCCTCAATAGTGGGCCCACTTACAGGCATTTATCTCATTGGATTAGATAGGATTACCTCAGCGTATCCACGGTCATTGTGGATAGTTGCTATGATGAAGTCTAGAACCATTACCGGTTCTGGCAATATGTTCACATGTAGGTATCTGAGGTCTCACAGTAGCACAGTGCCAGGGGCCCTGCCCTACATGTATATAAGCCCATGAGGATCTAAGGGAAGACCTTAGATTCATTATCCTATTGTATGTGGCTTAAACAGCCAATTCACCCCCTAGTTGTGAGCATAAGGCTAAGGGCCCTTTGAGCCCCTTTTTCAGACTGCACACCACTGCGCACGTCCTCAGCTTAGCTCTTGTGGCAGGCTTTTTATGTGAGATCATTTGTGCAGGTCACAAAAGCAGACTTGCCCTTAATTGGGTTAAGTGCTTTGGTGCTTTGTGACAAGAAGCGGGAGTGGAAGACGGCGTTGATGATCACGAATGCTGAGAACTACCTCAAAGCGTGCATGTGGACTGAATGGACTGACCTTCAGGACCATTTCACAGAACTTCACCACCGATGGCATGCTGCACGTGACCTGGAATCTACGTTCAATGCCGCTAGGTTGGCAATTATCATATGCAACTCGATATCAAACCTTCCATTGCTCCAATCCACGTGTACATCACTCCTCTTGCAAACTGACCCAGACGTTGTCATGAAGTCAATCCTTGTGGTCTTCGAAAATGACCGCATACAGGCCGATAATCTGCTTAACCCAATGGGAACAGATCAAGTTGCACCACGAACCACAAGTGCATTCATGACACGTGCAAAGGCCATACAGATATGTGAGTGGTGCGACGCAAAGGGCCATCTGCAAGCCAATTGCTTCTGTGAAGGCAGAGGATGAGAGAGTCAGCAGCCAGCAGGGTGGACGAAGCCTGTCTCTAAGAAGGGCTTACCTGCAGTGAAAGTGTTAGTGGCTAAACAGGCTGCAGTGGCATCGACGGCAGTGACATCTGGGGCTACCACGTCCGGTCCTCAAATCCCACTACAAGCTCACCTTACCAAAGCAACCACACATTCAGCAAACATGAGTGATGGGCACGTGTCAGAATATGATTATCATATCTTCCTGGCAAGTGCTCACCTCATCAATATATCACACGTCGAGCCCATCAGCCATGGAACCCTGAGGGCCTATGCTGACACTGGTGCTACTCACCACTGCTTTGTGGATCGCGCGAGTTTCATCAACTATATGCTGCTCACTCCGATGCTGGAAAACAGAGCCAAGAAGGGTTCTTCCTTTAGTATCATAGGAGTAGAGAATGTTGCCATCAAGATGATGATAGATGGACGTACATACACCTGTCATTATGTTTCAGAATGCCATTTATACTCCCGATCTCACGGCCAATCTGATATCAATGCCACACCTCGACCGTGCTGAATATTTGTTCTCTGGTGCAGCGGGGATGATAAACGTGATGGGCAAAGTGGGGAAGATGATGTTCACCTGTGTCTTGACATTGGGTGACCTATATGAGGCGGAGTTCACTATCGTCGACTTCACTACCTTGCCGAATCTCCCTCGTGCGTACCTCACTTATGATCATCATGCACTAGTGGTTGATGGCCACAGTTCTGCAGCTGACATCATGACTTGGCACCACAGGCTGGGTCATATCAGTGAACAGACTGTACAGACAATGGCACAGTCCAACGTGGTGTCAAGTATGATCATGAAGGGTGACCGACCTGCTGGGAAGTGTGAGGATTGTTTTAAGGGCAAGCAGACCCACGCACCATTTCGTGCATCTGAAGTCGAGACAGAGCTTCTTGAATGAGTCTATGTGGATTTGATGGGGCCCTTTTCTGTTACATCTTTAGGTGGTGCTCAATATCTCTTGACCATCGATGATGGTGCATCATAGTATATGATGGTTTACTTACTTGTGACCAAGTCAATGGATGAGACGCTACACCATTTTCAAACTTTCCACCACATGGCCGAATGGCAAATGGGTTGCAAGCTGCACCTCGTTCGCTTCGATAATGGCACTGAGTTTAATAATGGAACTTGGGCAGCATATTTCTGGGACAATGGGATCATTGCGAAGCTGACGGTTTCCTATACTCCCCAGGAGAATGGCATAAGTGAGCGTGGCCATTACACTCTCGCGGACCATGTGCAAGCTATGCTATACAATGCTGATGTCCTGAACCACCTCTGGGCTGAGGCTTTTAACACCGCTGCTTATCTGAAGTCTTTAACTCCATCTGTGAGGCAGGGCAGGCACACTCCTTATGAACATTGGCAGGGGCATGTCCCTAACGTGGTGCATCTGTGAGCATTCAGATCTGTAGCATGGGCCAGACTTACCAACGACACTCAGACCAAGCTCGGCCCTAAGTCACATCACTATATTCTCATAGGCTATACCAACGATGCGAACTTCCATCTGTGGGACTCCATGGCTGGGCTGAGAGGAAGTATCATTCATTCATGTGATGTGGTCTTTGAGGAAGTGAAAGGTCACCGCACCTGCGAATCTGTGAATATCTATGAGCAGGAACCTGTACTCACCCCAGCTGCCCCTCCTGCACCTGTCCTGTCACCTGTATCCACATCTGTTCTGGCACAGCAGCATGGGGGAGCTCCGGTCAAGTCTCATCCTGTGTCTGGTGTTGACATTGTTATGGCCATGCCAGTGCCTGCTCCTGCTCTCTTACCCATCCCTGCACCCCATCGATCAACGCAGCAATTTGTCAAAAGCTGAGCACTGTGAGGATCGTGAGAGGCCACCCAGCATGAGAAAGAGACCTGCACGCGTGGTGAGTCATGGACTAATGATGAGATCACATTGACTGCGGCCTATGTTGTAGCATTTACTGCCGATAGAAGCTCTGCACCTGTCACTGCAGCCAATCCATTCATGCATGAGGGTGGGACCTGTCCTACCACATACAAACAGGCCATGGCTGCGAGCAAAATATGGGCACCTGTGATGGACAAAGAAATGGATGGCTTGTTGCAAATCAGAGCCTGGAAGCTCGTACCTCATCAGGACCATATAAACATTGTCAGTTGCAAGTGGGCATATGCCCAGAGGTTCAACGATGTCAGAAAATGGAAGCTGAAAGTGTGTCTCGTCACCAAAGGCTTTCATCAGATTTCTGGCATGGACTTCTTTGAGACAACTGCCTCTGTCATCCGTTTTGAATCCCTTTGCACTGTATGTGCCATCACTACTCACCATGGCATGGAAATGGGATAAGATGATGTTGAGAAGGCTTACCTGAATGCCACATTATCAGAGCCGGTCTTCGTGTCCCAGCCGTCAGGTTACGAGGACTAAACATTCAGATTGGGTTTGTGCACTGGAGCATGCCCTGTACAGAGTCATGCAGTCCAAGAATGAATGGTGGAAGGACCTAGACAGTACTTACCAAGATCTGGAGTTTGTGCAGTCCTACGCAGATGAATGTGTCTGTGTGCGCATTGACGACCACGAGTTATCAGTCAATGCAATGTATACCAACGATATCACCTCTGTCTCCAATACTGCTGAAGGACTTGCTGTCACTTGTGGGGACTTGGCAGCACCCTACACACTACAAGCTTAGTGGGGGAGAAGAGCTCATCTACATGCTCGGGGTTGCGATCGATCGTGACTGGATCAAAGGTATGCCACGTTTGACTCAACGTGCGTATACTTTGCATGTCCTAGAGTGGTTCAGAATGCAAGATGCAAATCCGGTCTTGACACCTCTAAAAACTGGCATGAAGTTTTTAAAAATGACTAACCTTGTCACTCTGACGAAGCAACGGAGATGGCAATGATTTCATACCACGAGGCCCTGGGGTCAATCATATACCTGTCCGTTGCAACCCTCCCTGATCTCTTGTACTCTGTGCAAGTCCTTAGCCAGTACATGGTGAACCCGGACATTCAGCACTAGAGAGCCCTCAAAAGGGTACTGTGTTATATCAAGGGGACAGTGGACTATGGGATCACTTACTATACTGCAGACCACCTGAACTCAACCCTCCAACCCATCTTATATTCTGACTCATCTTACTCAGACTGTGTGAACATAGGTCATTCCATGCATGGACACATTATGGTCATGGCAGGTGGACCTGTGTCCTGGAGCTCATGTCATCAGGAGGTCATGGCGCTGTCGACCACCGAGGCAGAGTACATAGCAGCCGTGCATGCCAGACAGACAGCGATGTGGATCGAAAAGTTTATGAGCGATATATTCCTGCTGATCAGCACTCCAGTCATCATCAAGATGGATAGTACAGGCAGGGAGAGCCTGACAAAAAGAGCGGTAAATTTTACACGTGTTAGGCACCTCAACATTCATTACCATTGATTATGCGAAGCCATATGACTAAAACAGATTGATATCACACATATCCCTGGGACTGAGAACCCTGCTGATATCTTCATCAAAGTTCTGGCACAGCCTACCCTTCACAAACACCTGGACATGCTGGGTGTTGCAGTCTAGGAGGAGTGTTGAAAGGAGACCACTTCAGAGCTATGGGAAGAATGGGGAGGAAATGGGCTGACAGGTTTGACAGTGCAGTCACGTGATTGGCACGCACCTACATAATGACACGTTCCTTGTCGTAAACACCTTAGTCGAGTATGTCAGTGTACGGCATGGCTGAGGTGAGTATCGGACATGACTGCATTCATTTATTGGACATTGGGCTGACTGTGTCGAGTAGATTAGCCTTGTATTCATAACAGGTACAGTCCAGCAATACAGTTGAGTATGTCAGTGTACAGCGTGGCTGAGATTAGCATTGTATTCATAACAGTATTCCTTGTGCAGAGGCTACAGTCTGCTATGATAACATGTGGGACTTTGGCCAAGAAATGCAAGCAGCTCGTTGCTCTAATCCTGGCCATCACCTGATTGTATTCAAGAATGATGTCGCTTCTGCCTTCTTGAACCTTCCCACTCACCCACTCTGGCAGCTTCGCCAGGTCATTACTGTGGATGGAAAACTGTACTTGATCCACCATCTTGTCTTTGGAAATCATGCTTCACCCTGCATATGGTGCTCTGTCTCTGCGCTTCTTTGCTGGATTGCTGTACGCAAACTACATTGTCAGCCTACATGTATACATGGATGACTACTATGGTTGGGATTTCGACGACAACTGCGTCTACTACTGTGGTCGCATTTGCCCACACCATCAAGCACAACTTCTAATCTTTTGGGATGCTATCTCCTGTCCGTGGGATGATCAGAAGCAGCTCTATGGCCCTGCCCTTACAATTATTGGCTTCTGGGTTGACATAAATCTCGGATCCATCTCACTTTCTCTGTCAATGCCCGCAACCTTTTGTGCTGATATTATAGCATTCCTCCGCACTGAATCTCATCACCTGACTTTGCGGGACTGGCAACGTCTTGCTGGTTCGCTCAACTGGCTGCTCAATGTCTTACCTTGAGGTTGGCCTGCCCTTACTGAACTTTATCGCAAAATCACCGGTAAAACCTTTCATTCTGCCGGCCTCTTCTTGAATTGTAAGGTCATAGCTGACCTCACTTGGCTCTGGGACACCATTCCTTGCTCCACTGGTGTTCGCTTCATCGATGACGGTCATTGGGATATCTCTGATGCTGACATGGTGATCTGGACTGATGCTGCACTCACCAAGGTCCTTCCTTTCATCTTTTCCAACCATGCCTTTGTCTATCCTATCCAACCTTGCTCTGGTTCTCCAGCAATCAACATCTTCTTCCTTGAAATGATGGCTATTCTCTCTGCCTTCCATCATGCTACCTCCTTGGCTCATCCTCCTCATCGTGTGCTTCTTTGGACAGACAGCCTCAATTCAGTACATGCTTCTCACTCGCCATCATACACAGCCTACATAATGCTCCGTTGAAAGCCATTGCTGGTATCACCATAGAGTCTGGCATTGACCTTCGTGTCTGCCATATTCCGGACAAGCAGAATGTGCATGCTGATATGTTGTCTTGCTTACTCCTTGATGACTACACTGTGCAATTCCTCGCTGACCATGTCTGCCTATTCTTGCCTCCCCACGAGCTCTTGCTGGCATGCTGGAGGGGGTGCTTTTGAATGCCCTGGGTGGGCAGCGTCATCCTCACACCACTTGCTCACCTGCCACTCTTGCATCCATCAATGCTCGTGTCGCTTTTTTGCAGGCTGCTGCCACTGAACTCTCTATCCAGAAGGGCTATACCACCAGCGCCCGTGACTACATCACTTTTTGCATCACCCATGACCTCCCTCTTGATCTAACACCATCCACTCTCACCCGCTATATCGCATATACCTCTCGCTTCATTCGCTCTGCGCCCAAATACCTCTCTGGTGCTCGGCACTTCTTGCAGGAGATCTATCCGGACTTTCACCACAATCATGCCCATCCTCTCATCCAAGCTACTATCCACAGCTCACGGAAGATTCGTGCTGATCCGGTTATCTGCAAGCTCCCTCTGCGACCATTCCACCTTGCCATGTTCACTCATCTGGCTCATCGCTCGGATCTCTATGACGACCTCCTATTTGCAACAATCCTTGCCTGCGCTTTCTATGCATGCCACCGCATTGGTGAGCTTATCAAGCCTAATGACCACTCCCTGTGGGACTGGTGCAAAATGATTAAATGTGCCTCTCTCTGCTTCCTCCCCAGTGCTCATGTTAGCTATTATCTTCCTTATCATAAAGGCGACTGTTTCTATCAGGGCACCACCATTCTCCATCTTCACCATGCCATCACCTGCCCCATTCAACTGCTTGCCACCTATGTCTCCTGACATGACCACTGTCATGGCATGCACATGGCTCTTTTCCTCTGTGCTGATGGTTCTGAGCCTACTTGCTCTTGGTTCGAGCACCGTTTCTTCGCTCTCCTCAATTGTTCTTTTGGTAGCCACTCCACCCACGCTGGTGGTGCTACCTTCTATGCTAGCCTTGGCCTTTCTAAAGATGTCATTCAGGGACTCAGCGGCTGGTCCTCCCCTGCATGGAAACTCTATATTCGTGACAACCCTTCCGTGTGTGCTGCCTTGCAACTTGCTTCTCTCCATCAAAATCCTTGATTTGGCTTCTCGCCCCCATCTTCTCTCACCTTCCCCTCCCCTGCACACATCATCCTTAGGTCAGTGCATAGCTGATGTGCTTGAACCTTAGACAAATGATATGTGAGGGCCCTCGGTGAATGCTGGAGGCTCGTGAGCCCGCTATGTTCCCTTCTCCAGCCTGACAAGATGACTATGCAGCAGAGGTTGGAGTAACACTGGGTTCCAGGGGTAAGAAGGATGTTTCCAAGGTCTCTGCACCTCATCGTGAATCTCACTTACTCACTCAGCACATGATAAGGCAGCACTGCAGCCATGCTCATTGCTGAATCACGTGAAGTGATCATCCATTCAAGGATGCTGACATATAACAGCAGAAGTCCTAGAAGGGATGGCTCAGGCAGCAACATGTGATTCATGCCAGGCCTGGGCTTGTCACTGTACAGGTGTCATGAATCACTCAGGAATATCCTCCAAACTCAAGCTAATGTGTCAGCACTGATGTGATCCTGACTAGACATGGATTACCTCTAACATCCAGAATCAACTTGTAATGGTCGACGTGATATGGCGATTAGAGAAGGTGGTGGCAGGATAATGTGTATCACTACACAACTCTTAGCAGGCCCTTAGTTGGGTGGCCTGAAGTCCCATGTCAGATAATCATTGACCTGGATCGCTAGCCAGTCCCTCCAGGACTCAGAGAAAGAGTGAGCCTCAGGTGAGGAAGTATGATAGAACTGGGGATCTACTCCCAGTTGGTAGCGATATATATGTATACAAGCAGGGAAGTACCCCGATATATGTACCGTCTATCCTACTTACTACTATAATACATATGTGTAATAGAAACCCCAATATAGCACTATCTAGATCCAGGACCCCTAATACTGGATATGGACCTACAGATCAAGCCGTGTGGGAACCTTACCTTTGTGCACACATACGGTGAGGTGCTGCACCAAATACCTTCTAATGGTGCTGCTCTATTGTGGTGATTTATCGCAGTTATGACCTAAATATAACTATGTGTATCTATTGGACCATGTCTTGCAGCATGAGTACCCTTAACTGAGGAGTCTCATGACATCTCCATCTGGGATTCTGATTCATCAATACTTATCCCCATCTGTTGGTGAAACACCTGACAGTGCTCCGGTTATCAACTTGATATTGGCCAAGACTAATAGAAGGAATGCTGTGCATTCTTAGCCTAGCTTCTATCTTATCAAGTTGGTCTGGATCCAAGACTGTGAAGGAGTCATTATGACTCGAGTCAGGCTGAAGGCCCGATCCGTGGATCTGAGCTGCACGTGATGTGTGCTTTAGACATTCTGGACTCATGACATCATAGGTGTACGTGATGTGTATGCCAAGTGATGCATGTGAATGATCCAGATGTTCTATCTTGATATAGCTCTGGAATGGCCCAGACTTAATGACGCAACCTTATTGAGGATCCTATTCAGGGATCAGGTTGTCGCATTGCTAAGTCTATTGAGGAGCCATTTCATCATATCTTCGGGATATTGATAGCGTAGACTGTCATAACCTGATCCTTTAACAGGTCTCTGATGGAACTAGGATTAGGTTTGATGGTTTAGTCTTATAGACGCTATGAGATCTATCTCCATGACTATTATAGGTCGCAATATAAGCGACTAGTCAATTGGTCTCTGATTGATCCCGATAAGTCATGTGCTGATACAATCTATTTGAGGACTCAATGGTTCCCTTGAGAAGTATGATCGAGATACGATCCATTGTGTCAGATTGTATATGATCAACACATTTGTGATGCATTCCATTTAAGGGCTTTTAGTCACGTGACTGAAGTCTTCCTTGGTCTATGCTTGCTCGCCACCTCTCGATTATAGGCCCTTGTAGCAGCATAGCCCACTGGAGTCCACATGATGACATGAGACTATATGTTGGATCTAGTCCTTTTAGGTAACCGTTCTAACCCATTCTCTATATCAGCATATGTAATGCATATGTAATGGTTTATATGAGAATGGTTAGGGTCATAGGACTGTATTTGTGACAACAGGAGCTCCAGCGCACACCAGGGGCAAGCACTTATAAGCCCTGTCAAAGAGAGGATGGGACAGAGCCTCGCTCTTCCTCCTCATCAGGTAAGTGCTTGCCATCGTTCCTGTCATCAGAGAGCCTCGCTCTGACACACGATATCCAGAAACTTTGTTTGCATAGGGACATATCGGCTCTGCTGTCACTAGGGTCCCCAGCAACAAAGTAAGCTCAGCTCCGCCGCATTCCTGTCAGCTCTGCTAACATTCCCATCACAGAGCCTGATACTTTATCTCTCACCCGCCCTCCTCTCCCTCTTTTCATTTCTGAACTTTTCTCTTTCCTTCTCTGTTTTTTCTTTCTTTTTCTCACCATCCTTCCGTTCTCGCTTTTGTTTTCAAAATTGCCTTTGTCTCCTCGCGTACATTGTATTTACATAGCTGATGTGCTTAAACCTCTGACTACGCAGCAGAGGCCTGCACAACCCGCTGGAAACACCGCAGACATGAAAGCATTTGCGACCGTTACTTAATGACACAAAATTGTAATTGACTGCCTTTTTGGAAAATAAAGTTGCCTAATTAGGGCATAGTGTTGCATAGGTCACACTTTATAACACATTTTCAGTGCATTTGCAGCAGGAGTAAATGCCTTCATGCCTGCAGTGATACTGCTAGCGAGAGGAGGGATAATCTTGGATCTTGAGGCTGTGCTTGGCTCTGCAAGAAGAGGTCTGTCAGATAGAAAGTCACATAGTTTGAGGGACACCAAATCTGTATGGAAATTTGCATCCAGTGCATTCGTCATCAATCTGCACCCTCCACATCCTCATAGTTCGAGTCGACCTCATCAGTCCAAGCATTGGCTGTATATTTTGGGGCCTGTCGCACTCCGTGTCAGAAGCCACAATTGCACAGTGTTGATGGCTCATTTATGTCTCACCATCCAAGAATTGGAATCTCTATATCATATTTGAGCCTGAGTGATCTCGGGCCAAAGTGTCCGCTCGCAACCACCTCTGATAAGCACTCGGATGGGAGTTCAATGGGGGGTCGAGTTTTGAACACGTTTAATACATAGTTTAAAACATGTATAAAACCCTTGTTGTACAAAACTACCTAGTTTTCTCTGGAACAGTACAGTCGTGGACAGCCAAACACGACAATTTTAAGAAATATTTCTAGAATGTCCGATATATATCAGAATCGATCTAGATTGATGAGGGGGTGTCTGTAAATAAATTTGAGGTAAATCCTGTGAACTGTTTGCCTGCAAAAGGTATTTTGTGATCCAGAACCCCTCAAAAATTTGGCAGACCCCTAAGAACAGGCCTAAAAATCACGTAAAATACGCCAATCGACTCCTTTTGAGCTCCTTTATATCATTTTATGGAAAGTTCACCAAAACCAACGATGGAAATTGGGCAAACAATTATGCAAGTTGGCCGTTGTGACTGGGGCTCGTGACCAACAAGTCATATATTATGGTGCGTGGTCACAACAAGGCTCGCACAGTCAAAAACACATCTGGGCTATACAATCAAATAACAGCTCTAGCTCCTTCTAACCCTTCTCTACTGAAGACTCAGATGATAATATGTTCCAATTGAGGCAGCTTTGAACTAATAGTACCTGATCCGTGTGTCTGTAGCTGAAAAACATTCAGATTTTCGACTAAAAATTTGACGGATGCCAAAAATGCACGGGAAAAATACAAAGAAAGTGTTTTTGGACGTTTCTCGACATTCTGAGTCTGAATCTGCAGTCAAAATCGAAAAGTAACGAGCCGTTCGGGCGGAATAAATGTATTTTTATTTTTGTCGACTTTGGTTGTCCACGACTGTAGATTGCAGCACAATAATGCTCTCGTAGGAGTCGGTAGGACCGTCATGTTTGCCTGCATGCCTACGCGCCTGCAACGTGTGATGTCACACATCTTCGATGAACTTAGGCTGCCCACTTGTTGGGCGGTCAGTACTCAATGCAGTGTCTGTTCACGAGTTGTTATATACATGAATCCTCCGGCCGTTGGCTTGCTTCAAATCTGTTGCGGCTGCTCAACACCTCCGCAACTCAGTCCAGTGCACATATATGTCTCACTGTAAAATAATATTGTATGTGCTCATCACCTTTGGACACCCTGACACTAGGAGTGATGGATGTATGAACCTTGACTGCATGTTTAACAGCTTTCCTTTTTCTCGAATAGAGAAAATGACGTCTTTGGGACCTCTGACCATTCTGCAGTCGACTTCGGTCAGAAACTCCATGGTCGAAGACCAAATGTGCTGACATCTCGGGGCTAACATCTCTCTAGACAACCTCTTCATCTACCACTATCACCAAGCTGCTCTCAAGCTCTCGTGTCCTGTCAAGCTTTCGCTCAACCCCATGGCTCCTCTTCCTGAAGCAACCGTGGTTGACGACCTCTTGGCAGCTTCGACCGCCTCCAGCATCATTCCTGGTGTGTCAGAGGTGACAGTGCTTCTTCTCTTGGCTCTGCTCATTCTGATCTTTCTGTCTGTTTGGACTTGGGTCTTTGTCTCCTATGCCCCTGTTTGCTTCTCTTGTTGTGCCGATCGCAAAGATCAAAGTTATGGTGTCTCAACAGGAAGGCCCCAATGGAGTGCTCTTCTGTCGACTCTCCGCATCTCAGGCACTCCATCTTCTACTAAGGTTATCGAGGCATGAGCAACTATGGACGCAGAGATGGGCGCAAAGGAAGTGCGTAGTGGGATTCATCGAGATCTGATTGCTGAATACATTTCTCATAGGCCCAGCTGACGTCTAATCAAGAAGAGCCTGCAGACGTCAAGCCATCGTCGTCTTTGACCATACTCCTCGAATGCAACATACCTGTTATCACTTTGACTCCCCCTCCTACCGAAGAGCACGGGATCTGTGCGAGAGAGGACGCGTGCCTGTCTTCCGATGAAGTATGGTTTCATTTTCTGACTCAGGATCTCCACTGAGAATCTTCATTGCAGGTGCCACAGGCCTCCATCAGCCAAGAAGTGGAATGTTATAGTGTTACGTTCGAAATGATTGGCGTCAACACCGAATCTGAGAGTATTGTTGTCATATCGACCACTTCTCTCCCTCAATGCTCTGCTCCGGATGAGAAATTATCTTCATCAATTGCAGACCTCGCCGTCAAATGCGACTCGACCTCTTTCGAAGATACCAATACCAATGAATGGGGCGTAATTGTCAAGTCAGCTTCCTCACTCTCGTCGTCCATCTCGTGGGACCCAGAGCTTTCCCAATCGATTCAATGTCTTGGTATCTGGATTGAAAAGCAATGCATCACCAAACAGAGAAAGACCTCTACATGTGATGATGAGAAAGCCACGAATACCCATTTCCAGTTGCTCTATGGTGACGATGCTGAGATGAAATGCACACAGGAGGCAGTCGACGCGGAGTACGATCAGCAGCTGCAAGAAGATTTTAATCCACTCCTCACCTTGGGCTACAACACACCACTGCTGTTCAAGCCATGTGTGCATTACTACGATGCATCCAAGTCGCTTTCGGCCAACGACGAGTCAAGCCTGGCTTCATCCGATGACTCCACTTGTTTCTTCTCAGTGGCATCCAGCATGTCTGATGATTTGACATGTCTCTCACCTATTCCCGAGGTCAAAGTGGCTGCTGGAATGCAAGACAAGGTGGCATGGATGTGCCCTGCAGGTGATCCCTGCGGCCCCTTCACTCTACACGCATGTCACGAGTCATGGAAAGTCTAGGCTTCTCACGGCCTTTGTCTATGCCATTCTCCCTCATCGGGCTGTCCACAATGCTTGATCCTGCCTACACATCGCGACTCTATCCTACTTGCAGATATCTTTGTCGATTGCTCTTTGGGCGAGACCTGACTGTTCAACTCTCCATCCATGACCTGCGACGCTTTTGTTCTGCAACATGCTTGGCTGGCTCGTTATTCCCATGACCGATGCTTCTGTCTCTCGTCTCCTCCTACCTCTGACACACTCTGCAATTCTGCATGTCCTGCTCTCATGTTTGACTACTCTTAGCCTAAATCTCGAACGCAACTCAATGCTCACCTCGGCCGCAGAATCGTTGGTCCGATTTCCAGCACATCTATAGCAATACGGCCGGCTACCCTCCACCCTTATGCTCCTGTTGTATCCCTCTTTCAAGTGCTCGCTTCGTACACCATACTATCTTCAACGTTCCACTCCCGCGCACTTGCAGCAACTTGTGACACCACGTGAATACTATCCTGAACTCAACTTGACCGGTCTGTAACCTGTTGTTCAATTTCCATTCAGGCAGTTATCTGCCAGCATACCACCACTAGCGAATTCCTCAACACGCGATACTCTCTATAATTGTCCTCTCTTTATATCGTCGAGCCAGTGCCTCCAGTGTCTTACTTTGATGTGCTAGAAGCGATCATCTCTTGAGTGTTGTTCTGAATCGGCTATTGTCATCTCTGCATATACCGTATCCCAGCCGACATATCATCATCAAAAATGACTTGTCCTTGACCTTGCCTCACTCTTGTGCCCTGCATTCTATTACATATTCGTCGTCTGTCTCTACTTTATGTATTGGCTCGACGATATCTGCGTGACTTTCTCTCTTCTCTACAGGCTGCCCATCACGCGTTGTATATCGGATCATTGCTGAATGAAACCGAGTGACTCAGTTGCGGCATCTTACGAAGTCCACGACTAGAGAAATGGAGCACGCTTGGCACAGAATGTGCTTGAATTCGTCAGTACACATGACGGAGTTATCTCACCATCGTCTGTAACTAGAATTTCTTGCACTATATTATAACGCTCATGAATACTGTATGCATGTTCATCGAATCAAAGTACTAGAGTCGATTGCCACACGAGAACTAAGCTGCACTAACGCAAAGACGGGTAGCGATGAGAACGACCAACCCAGGCTCCTCTCCATCTCGCTTTCGGGAGTTTGGGGGGGGCCATCCTAGGGAGGGTACACAGTGCCACATCCTAGATCGATCATTCACGTGCTCGATCATGATGCGATCACTAATTTTGAATATTCCCCTCCAACTCCCTACAGCGGCTGGGAGAAAACATGTGTAAATAACGGAGGTCGGTGGCTTGCCTTCCCCAATTGGCAGTCAGCATGGCCAGAAAATAGATTATTGATAGGTGCCTGTAATAAATTTCCGGCAACTCTTACATTCATTGATAACAGTGGTACAAGAGTCCTGCTACAGCAAGGCATCAATAAATGGCACTCAACAGCGTGATTCAATGGTGAGGATTTCCATGGCTATCTAGAACAGTGCAGATCATTGAGGGTGACACCATAGTTGAGTCCGGAGCTGTGAGATGTGAGAGGCTCTCTTTTGCATTTTGAACTCCTGGTGTCATGTTTTTGTTTGCAGCATTGAAGTTTTCATAGACAAACCTTACAAGGCATGCCTCTGCCAGTGTGCAGATATCAGAAGCACTCTCCTTTGAGGGTAGATGGGCTGAGCATATTTGCACAATGCAATAGATGTAATATTTGATTCCTGATTAGGTCGGTACAAAATCTAACGCTCGGGGAGCACCAACTACTACTTTGGGGCAGCTTGCATCCAGCCTCCGTTATTTACACATGTTTTCTCCCAGCCGCTGTAGGGAGTTGGAGGGGAATAAGAGTGCGGAGTTTAAGATTGGCTGAGTCTGAGAATTGTGGCTGAAATGTGGCTGAGGTGGCGGGATGAAGCACAATGTCCCACCCATAGGATTGGGCCCACCAAAACTCCCGAAAGCGAGATGGGGAGGAGCCTGGACCAACCTTATGGTGCAGATTCCGGCGTATTTCGACCAGAATTTCCGTTCAGGACTTTAGCCTCTAGTGAAGTTATGCAAGCGTGAAGTTCATTCTGCTAACCTTGGAGGACTGATAGGTTTTGCGGGTAGTTTACCATCAAAGATTCTGGCACGCATCAACAGGCGCCGACTCGTGCGAACATATTCCCTATGTAGGCCAGCCAATCAGGTCTGCTTTTACTGGATTTTCCCGAGTGAATTGCATCCTGTTCAATTAGCCAGATCGTCCTACTTGCAGTACATCGCTATATACCCCCTCTTCACGATGCAGAGCGACGACGTGATCTGGTCCGTCATTAACCAGCAATTCTGCTCGTACAAAGTCAAGTCAGTTATGCCACTACTGGAGCGGCCGTTATTCGTCATCCTCACATTATTCCGCCAGAACCACGACACAGAACTTTTGCCGCAATGAGTACAATGTTACGGGGTTCTGCAACAGACAGAGCTGTCCGCTCGCGAATTCGCGGTATGCGACCGTACGAGAGAAGGAGGGTGCGTACAAACACCATGGACGCTATCGGACGCTCAGATGTTGAAAACCTGGGTACTTCACGTATTCAGGAGTGCTATACCTATATATGAAAACTATTGAACGTGCTCACTCTCCTGCACACATGTGGGAACGTGTCAAGCTCTCAAACAACTACTCAAAAGCCCTGGAGCAAGTGCGTCTCTGTCCTACACCGCGTTCTCGCCTCGCTGCAGTCTAACAGAAACGTGCAGATCGATGCAGAGCTGATCCACTGGCCAAACTTCGTGATCCATAAATGCAAGCAACGAGTTACAAAGATAACGCAATATCTCATCAATATGCGCCGACTGCGCCTACGCCAACAGTGCGGATCTCTCTCTTTTTCTGTCGTCCACCCAGTTCCACGTACTCACTGTTCTCGTCAGACCCAAGCTGATCGGCGTGAAAAAGAAGCTCGACCGACGAGAAGCCGTGCGCGAGCGCAAAGCCCTCTCTGCTGCACGCCTCGAGCGCGCCATCGAGGCCGAGCTGCTCGAGCGTCTGAAGAGCAAGGCGTATGGTGACGCGCCACTGAACGTGAACGAGGAGGTGTGGCGCGCAGTATTGGACCGGGAGAATAAGGGGAAGGAGAAGGCGAAGGCGAGCGAGGATGAGTTGGAAATGATGGATGACGAGACGGATGAGGAGCTGGAGGAGGAGGAGGAAAATGAGTGGGACGAGAGGGAGTTCGTCAGTGACATGAGTGGAGAAGAAGATGAGTTGAGTGACCTGGAGGGTGTTGAAGTGAGTCTCTTTTTGGTCGATTCTTGCCCAGCTCTGGGATTGATCCAGCCCCTTAGTCGGAGGAGGATGAGGGAAGCAGCGAAGAGAGTAGTGAGGACGAAGACGAGGATTCGACGCAAAAGACGGCACTCGGCAAACGGAAAGCAGCACCAAAAGCACAGAAGCCGCAGCGCAAAAAGCCAGAGAAGAAAGCGCGCCGTACGTCGATAAAAATGGTCTTGCTTCCTTTCAGGATTGAACATTTTTCTAGGTGGACCGCGAGTGGAGGTGGAATACGAACAGGAGATGGAAACCGTCCCGCTCACGAAGGAGGCTCTCTCGAGTTGGTAGCCTATTATGCCCGCAAAATGCTACTTGCCTTGCATATGTTTTGTACTACGTTGCATTGCACCCCTTCTATGATGAAACCAGCATCATTGCCTGCGCAAGACAATTAACACGCATAAATTCGTAGTGTAGTAAATGGCCGGGTATATGAGAGCGGCGGTAGGATGAGCACTAAAGTACTGACAGTATACAGACATAATCTTGAGATGAGACATTACAGGATCCATATTGTCCACTGGCTAAATGGTGAGCGGTAGTCGCGTGCTAAGTCTACAAGGACTTCTTCTGTTGCTGACGGCGCATCTCGATATCCTTGCGCGTCATGCGCGTTCTAAGGATAGTGTCCCAATGAACGAAGAAAGGCTGGGCAAAGTTCGACTTTATGCCGATAACCTGCACATAGAACATCAGAGCGCTGCTGCGGGCATTAGGCAACAAACTTGCCTGGTGATGGATGTCGTGGTAGTCTGCATTGTTGCTAGTGATGACCTGCAGCGGATCGAAGGGCATCTTGTAGCCGCAGTGATCGTCCACCGTCTTCAGCGTCGACACAGCGAATAGGACGATGGCCTCCCGCGTCGTCATGCCAGAGATCAGCTCCGCAAGGCCACCGCTCAGCGTGTCCAAAAGCAGCCCCTCTAGCGGGTGATTGTACAGAGCGCCGAAAGCATACGGCACGTACAGTCTATGATGTACAGAGTGGAACTGCTTATACAGCCACGAGTTCATGTGCATCGCGCGGTGGAGGAAGTACTGCCAAGTGTCGATGATGAACCTGCACATGCATGATAAGTTACGGGACGATATAGATGACAACGGTACACACATGCCGAAGATAAATCGGGCAGCGGGGAGTGCCCACCAATACAGGTAGTACAGCAACACCCCTCCGTCCGTGTCAAGCAACCGTCCGCCCGTCTTCTCGCCGACCGTCCAAGTCAGCACACGCGCCAACGAGGGTCCCAACCGCAGCATGTTGCCGACATGGTCGACGCCCGCGCCCGACACTGTCTCCTCCATCCAGAAAATACCAATGATGGTCTGCACGACCTGCTGCAGCAGGACGGCTTTGATGACCTGCCAACGCGTAACCAGGTTCCGCGTTTTGACCTCGGCTGAGTCGTGGATACGGTATTTCTCGAGCCACTTCCAGTCGGAGGTGTCCATCATGTGGAAGGTAAGCGAGGAGAGCCAGTACGCCACGACGGGCACTGCGAGCGCGAAGTAGCGGTCCGGCATCCAGTCAACAAGGTTCGCGCGGGGCGAATAGTAGAAAGGCTGCGTCGTCGAGACGTATTGCATCTGAGAGGGGCTGAGCGTGAACGGCTCCTGAGTGACATTCACTGTGGTATGCAGGTATCCATGCATTTTGGACAGACAAAACTCCTGTACGTTCGAGGGCCAAAGAAGGGGAGGCGCGCAGCAGGGTATGAGCGAAAAATTATATGGTATGCTGAAAAAGCAAGCGTTTATGATACCTGGTGCGATGTTGGCATATGTGGCGTGAGACAACGCGGATCAGCCACTTGCGGCGGTAGTCGAGGCATCGTCTGGGCGTGATTTGTCTTCCATCCGGTGCGGTCCCGAGGCGCGAAGCTATGCAGGCACAGCCGACAAACGCAACGCAGGCGAAGGACAGACATTATATGCAACTGTCTCATAGCCTCGGAAGGCTTTCCAATGCTATCGGCCGCACTGCTGGCCTGTGCGAGCTGCTCAAGGTCGACTTGGACTCGATGCGCACCTTGGCTGCGTCTCACGCTGCACAGTGAGTACGGTGCAAAAGAGTCAGAGCAAGGATGATGAAGAACAGTACAGATTCATGACTGTCGCTACGGAGCTCAATCCAGATCCAGAGCCAGATGAAGCAGAAGAGTAGGGTGGCAAGCAGACGGCAAGGTCAGTGCATGACTATATGCGACAGAACTGATCTCATGTATAACGCGGTGATCTCACTCAATCGAAAAGCGCTGTGCTTGCTATAATATTGGTTTAGCTGTGCGACATGTAGCAGCGGGTGATTAAGCACGCCGCTGACCGGGGATTTTTGGTGATCACAAACGGCGTCCCTGTTGGGCCATCTACAAGTCTGTAGTCCAATTTGTCTCCTTCGAGCAGTGAAGCTCTGTGGAACGTCCCAGTTCCTGTTCTCGATATGTTATCCTTGATTCCTCCCTTTCATGCATACGCTGTGTTACTTGCGACTTCGAGTGTTAATACCTCTTTTTTCTTCCCATTCAGATCACTTCGGCAACGATTATTAGCATGTTGGCAACAGCTTGCGCTGACCGAGGCGTTGCTCCAATGATTTCTGTGTACATATCCTGATCACAATGACAGCATTAAGTTGTGAGTTTCCTCTTGTTACCATTCTTCTGTGTTGCTTGTCAGCCTTATCATTCGTCAGGCCCCCGACCTCTTTGTATGTGTGTGTTTCATACCCCGTCATTGCGAAAGTATTCCGATGCAATTAGATCTCAGGACTATGTGAAACTCCAGCCATACACATCACGTATACGCATATACTTGATTCCCGGCCACCGGCTGAATTAAACCCTGTGTCATGCTGCATTCGATCATGCATTGAAATGATTGCATTGTGGCTGTAGGTGTAATCATCCTTTAGCTTGCAGCCGCGAAAGTTGCCGACTTGTCATAGCGTTTGCTTGTATTTTTTCGCAGACTATTGATTAAGACTGTCTTCGTCTACAAAGACTGGTTTATGAGCCCATTCAAGCACTATTGATCGCCACAACCCGCGAGCTAGCTTCTCTACCCTCTAGCTGCAATGCTTTACAGCAACTTTCCGCTAGAATATCGCATCAAGCCAACTCAACAGCATGGAAAGGCCGCAGTAGCGCTCGAATGGAATTGAAACCATGGGCCTGTTTCTCCTGGGTGCCAAAACTAGGCTGTCTCATGAATCGGGTGCCACGGACATCTCGAAAGCGCGAAAATCTTACTTCTCATGCACTGTCGCAATACTCGGCAAATCACTGGTGAGAATATCACTCACTTGACGATGTTGGCGGTTCGGATGACTCTACCGTGCGTCTGTTCCGAACCCGAGTCACTTGCATTGTAGGTTGGTCTTAAGACCATGTTTCATTCGTCCGTGGTTTCGGATATATCTCTTTACAAGAATGAAAACTTTCTGCGATGGACAGGGATGGCTGCATTCCGCAGAATATGCGAATGGATATTTGGGATGCGTCTGGAGAAGCCTTGTGGCGCGCTACACGTGATCGCGTTGCGGGGCAGGGCGAATTATTTTGCCTCGCATTTCATCTCGGCATCGCAATTCCGAGTCAGTTCAACCACACGTCCATGGGATCTAGGCCTTGTGAATTATTACTAGCGCAACTGGCGCAATATCTGACATCACTGCCGCTGTATACCAACACATGTACACCAGACCTGCTGGTTTTCTGTGCGCAGGTAACACACTCGCTCATAGTGCTCACAACGAGCTCTTTCTGCGGCGAGGCAGTTGTGCCGTCAATCAAGATCCAATTCCGCTCATTTTTATTTCCGGAACGCGATCATGCCATACAATCCAGCGGCAGAGAATGCTCTCGGTACTTTGGGTGCGTAAGCTACTTTACCGCACCCTGAACCTCCTCGCCATTGTGTCTCATGCGAAATTACCGGCTGACTGACAGGTACAATATGTTGGACCCTCCAGCTCGTCCCACAAATATGGAAGAGCTGGCGTGCAAAGTCTACCGAAGGTCTCTCTGAAATTCTCGTGTACGATCTCCAGCACCCGCTGTTTTCCGGCATTCACCTCCCTAAATAACAGCTGATTGTAGTGATTTCTTGGCAGTTTCCTTTGGGGAGTGTCCGGCGTCCCCATGGGTGTCTATGCGATTGTGCAGAACCTCAACATACCGCTGATTCTTCAGCCACAATTATTTGGTATTCTTTGCTTTGCGGCTTGGGCGCAGGTAAGCACCCTGCGATCCTCAACCTCTCTTCGGCGATCCCGCCTATGCCGCCTCCACCTGTGACTGCTAGCGGAAAATGTGGCCTCCACATTGTTGGTGTCCTTTCGGAGGGCTGCTAGGTGCAGACAATAAGCGCATATAGCGGCCTCAACAGCCAGTCGCGCTTTATACACATCATCATTACTAGTGACTGGTGGAACAGCCTATACCCAATCCTGTCGTCTCAATATCAAGCAGTTTCCTAACATCTCCTTCCGCAGTGTCAGTACTACGGTCACAAGCGGTCATTGTCAGCTTGTATCATTATGTACATCACATGCTTGGTGGCTCTTGCTGGCTTCCAAGTAGGCATGGTCTATGCTGTGAGAGTGAGTGTGTGGGTCTTTTCATCGAGCAATCGCTGAGCCACATTCTATTTAGCCTTCTTACGAAAGGGGGAATGACGGTGGTGTCGAATTCTTCGGAATATTAAGCTCCGTGTTGATAGCGATCGCCCTCTTGTACGTCGATACTCTCTTGCTTCATATAAGCATGACTGACGGTTTTGCCGCCTGTAGACCACAATACTGGGAAATTTACCGCCGTCGCGAAGTAGTTGGCATCTCAGTTCCGTTCATGACGATAGACATGCTTGGCGGTGTCTTTAATGACCTTTCACTTGCCTTTAAGTCCGAATTCAATGTCATCGCCGGTGTCACTTATTCTTTGGTCGTCGTGCGTATTCCTGGATCACTTCCGAGCGCACTACGTCGTATTAACCCCTGTGGAACTTATCTCTTACTGTTTTGCGTGCATAGGTCATGGACGGTGTGGTCATCCTCCTCGCACTCATCCTCAACCCGCTGGCAAGGAGACGGCGTAAGCGAGCCGCACTCGCCGAGTGCTCGGAAGTGCCTCCGCTTGCCCAAGAGCAGTCTTCAGATGCTCAAGACGCAGACTCGACCGCCGACGAACGAGAGGCGGGCTCATCGACTCCAAAGCAGCCCGTCAAACTCGAAGATATCCAACACACGACCATAGACTGCGCTGAGATGAGAGAGATTATGCAAGTGGACAGGTGCTAAGATGTATCGTGCAATTCATTCATAGAATACCCCAACCTATAACTCAAATGCGCCCGAGAGGGTAGTGATGACATTACGATAGATTCCGCCCGACTATACTGTATAACTTGTTCGGGTTCTAACCAGACCACCTGAATGTACCATGCTTATATATACGTTCCCGTCAACTAGGTGCAACCAGCACAGCCGGCTGAGCACCATCCATCCCTAGAGTATGGTCGGACAATCCGCTGCGCAACTACACCCTGACACCCCGGCTTGAGCGTCTACTGCTACGGCTCGTGCTGCTGCTCTGACCCTCGTCAAGCGAGTCTCCACTCGTGCTGTCCTCGGTGCGAAGGTGTCCGCCGGCGGACAACTCTTCCTCGTCGAACAGTACCTCACTCATGTCGTCTGCGTCACCGCCCGCGCCCTTCGCGCTGGCGCTGGTCGCGCTAAGGCTCGAGCTCAGATTGGATTTGCCCGGCTTCGTGCGACGTGCACGTCCCGGGCCGGGAGCAGTGACGAAGTCGGCGAAGCTCGTGAGGGATCCTGTCTGGGCGTGTCCTTGGGGATGTGTCAAGCTTGACTGACGGCTGTGCATTTGCTGTGGAGCCCGCACAGGTAGGCGGTAGAAGTCCTCCACATCGTCGTCTTCGTCCTCCGGAAGACCGAAGGCCGTCGAAACAAGGATGGGAGACGGACGAGAACGAGGTAGGGAACGGTAAGAGCCCTTGCGGAGGTGAATGGCGTACGAGTAGAGGAGTGCAGCAAAGTAGATCTTTACAACGCATCGGTGAACTCTCGATTTCAACGAGGAATTCTCGGGTACTATACCTTTACGAGCCAACCAAGAACAATGACAGCAGTTGCCAAGCCTTTCTCTTCATCCCAGATTTCCATAGCCGCCTGCTCTCGCTGCTCCTGCGTCATGTTGTGGTTGACGAGTCCGGCGCCGGCCTTCATCATCTCCTCTTGCGCAGCGGAGTTGGCTTGACGGCGGCCATCATGGGGAGTATACATCCACCACATGACCGCGAAGAAGACGAGCCATGCCGTCGAGATGACGTGGTCAGCAAAGAACAGGTGCGCAAAGTATAGGGTATGCTTCGGATTTTCCTGTCGTGCAAGGAGCATCGTAAGTTCGGCTTTACATTACCGATATGTTGAGCAACAGGACACGAACCCCAGATGTTGATTTGAGCCCCCATACTAGAGCAGCGAGGCCTAATACGGAGTAGATGTATAGACTGAGTTGGGCTGCGGAACCGCCTGCCCCTGTGAAGGCGGCGACGAGGCCATATATGCCTGCGACCTTGTTCAAGACCTATAATCTCAGACGTATGAACACTTCAAGCGCAAAAACAGATATTTCCTGACGTCGTACAGCGAAGAGTAGAACGATGGTAACAGCTGTCTTGAGATCAAGGAACCCAAGGGCGGATGAGAGTGGCCGGAGGCGCCATTCCGGACGCAGTGTAAGTTTCATGGACAGTATTACAGAGAGAATCTGCTGTTGGTCATAAATTGAGACGTCGACGAGCTGTAGCAGAGGTAAAAGGCAAAGAGCGACAGATTATGTGGTGTAGTCGGGAGAGCGCGTCGATGACCGACCCGGAGCTCGCACGGCGGCACGCGCTCAATTTCTCTCACATTTCTCTAAGTCCTCGTCCGCGACCGCCTCCTCGCCCTCCCCCCACCGAGCTCGCCCTTTGATTCAAGTCCATTGAATATAGCAAACCTGTATCCTTATTACTCTTGCCATTGTTTCTCCTCGTTGCCTCTTATCGCTGGTGTCGATGGCTGGCTACTTTTCCAACCACTCGCAGTCCCGCTTCCTCGCCAACTCCAACGCAAATTCGACCACCACTACCCAACAGCCGGT
This sequence comes from Laetiporus sulphureus 93-53, assembly GCF_001632365.1. Classification (NCBI taxonomy): domain Eukaryota; kingdom Fungi; phylum Basidiomycota; class Agaricomycetes; order Polyporales; family Laetiporaceae; genus Laetiporus; species Laetiporus sulphureus. Next base: position 107,064 of record NW_024468515.1, on the reverse strand, counting down.
GGCACCAAATCCGCCATCGACGGCAACGCGTCCGCGAGCGCCGTCGTCCAAACACTTCTCTACCTCTGTCCCATCCACTTCTGGCGACGAGAAATCCCTGAGCAGAGATCGGACGGCAACAAATGGGAGTCCGAAGGGTGGCCTTGTAGTACACCCGCTCCGACATACGTATGTTCGTGCCCTCCCCTACTCACGGTTGTGCTAACTGCTAATCTGTATGGAACTAACTCGCCCTCAGCTGGGTGTTCTGGTTCCGCCAGCAGCGTGGCCCTGGCACGAGAACTATAAATTATGAAGAAGGCATCAAGAAGGTTTCTGCGTTTGGCTCGGTACGTATCCGTAACGGTTCAACGCATAGTAACACGCTATACGAGCTCCCTATAGGTTGAGTCCTTCTGGTCACTTTGGACGCATCTCAACCCACCCTCCAGCCTCCTTCCCACCACCGACTACCTCCTCTTCCACTCGGGCATCCGTCGGCCTGTATGGGAGGACCCGCTCAACATCGGAGGCGGCAAGTGGATAATTCGCCTGCGGAAGGGCGTTGCCGACCGTATATGGGAAGACCTCATTCTTGCCATTGTCGGCGACCAGTTCTCTGATTGTGCAGCATCGGGGGATGCGTCTCCTACTGATGGCACACAGGGAGGAGTGAAGGAGAAGGAAAAGACGGAAGAAAATGGTGCTGCTGCGAATGCGGACACCCCTCCCGGAGACTGGCCTGAGATCTGCGGGTGTACTATTAGTGTGAGACAGAACGAGGATATCATTTCTGTATGGAACAAGTCGGACGCGGATGCGCGAGTGAAGGAGAAAGTAAAGTGCGTCTTCTCACTTGCATGTATGTCGCCTTCAAAACTGTCTGACGGAACGTAAAATTCCATGTGACCGGTGTCTGCCGCAATCGTCAACTAGAGAGACCATAAAACGGGCTCTCAACCTTCCTGCGAGCATCGTTATGGAATATAAATCCAATAACGGTGCGTCCGCAAAATATTGTTGGGCATTCAACTGGCTGATGCTCCTCCAACAGATTCTATGCAGGACAAGTCGAGTTTCCGGGTGCCTGCAAGCGTCGACCGTACGCCATTATCATGACAGAAAATGACGGAGCACGTCGATTCTCCACTTGTATAACGTGTGTACGACGATACTGCTATCGTGCCTTGTACGAATCGTCTCCCGCTGCAAAAAGAGTTGGCATGAAAGTTCATTCCTGTCCAAGCAAGGAGTCATACGACGGAAACGACTAGTGAGAACAAACATCTGCATGAGAGCTCGTGTTCCGTGCGTCATATTTACATGAAGGAGATCACAGAGTACGCAACTATGCAACGTTAAAAGTGTCACTATGTTAAGCATAACTGAACAATCCATGCATAAATACAGTCCGCTCGCTTGCAAGCAAAACATTCAAAGAGCGTCGTCGAGCGAACCGCGGGTGAGGTACGTGTCGAGAAACGATGGCAAAGCCATCTCTCTCTCGCCGCCGTCATGCGATTGTCGGGCGCATAGCACAATCACTATCGCCCCTGTCTAGTAAAAATCCAAGATGTCCGAAGCACACTTTACGTCTATGTAATGTCCGTGAAACACTATGCAACAACAGTTGCCCTTGGTGGGGCCGGGTTGGGATGGTAATGCGGGGGCGGATGTCCAGTCACCATCGAGCCACGCCGGTTTATCGGCCATGTTTCTTCAGCCGGCGGCGAGTCCAGCGACGGCGGTGGAGACGGGTACAGGTCTACGGGTGACACAGCCACACCGGGCTTGGTGCCCGTCGACGCAGGCGGCGTGATCTGTATGCGGAGGTTGGGCGCGTTATGAGTCTGGGAGTACGAGAGTGGACGTGCGCGGTGGGTGGGACGCGGTTGTGACTGTGACTGTCGGCGCGGCGGAAGACTCTGGGAAACGGGCGACATTATCGCATGTGCAGCAGCGGTGGGCTGCGCACGCGGACGGCCATACGCTGATGTCATGCCCACGTCCGCGCGCATGTCCACGGCGATCGCAGGCGGGGGCGCTGGCACGTCTCTGAGCTCGGGCCTAGTGCTGTATGGAAGCTCCAGTGCACGAGCGGCAGCCACCCGACGCATGCTTCGCTCGCCCTGCTCGACGTCACTCTTCGCCTGATTATACATGTACAGCCCGGCAAACGTGAGCGCGATGCCGCACGCCTGGACTGGGTGTACGGGCTGCGCGAACCACGCGATGGCGATGCAGATGACGGCGACGCGCTTGATGAGCGACGCGATGCTGTACGTGACGGGCGAGGTTTGGGCCAGCAGTACGAATGCGATGATGTTCTGCGCAAAGTGCACCGTTCCGTTCGCGAGGAAGTTGTACAGCACCGAATGGTGGGAGCCCCCGTCGTGCGCGGGGTGACCAATGTGTGTGGGGTCGCGGATCATGGCCAGCAGTGCCGGAAGGTCAGTATACACCCAGATCGGGACCATCAATACAAACGCCATGCTCGACGAATAAAACAGCAAGTTGAGCTTGTCCAACTTGTGCGAGGAGGCCGCGACCGCACCAGGCCCGGACGGCATAATCTTCTTGAAGAAGATATTCGAGCTCACGAAGACAAGTGCGGAGCCAAATGCACAAAGAAGCCCGATCGCGTTAGACACGGACATGTCGAAGCTGCAGGCGAGCATCACGCCAATGGTGAGGGGGAGTAGGGAAAGGTACGTCTTCGGTGAGTAGCGCACGCGGAAGAGCAGCGCGTAGGCCGCAACGGTGAACAACGGGGACAGAGCCTGAAAACAAGAATTAGAACACTGCAAATACCTGACCATGAAGTAAATCGGCATGACGTCGACTATCTGCTCCCCACTGGCAGGTCCGGCACAATCCTCTGACCTCCAACTCCAGCGTAACAAATTCTGCGCCAGATTGGGCCCAGAAGGTGTGGGGCGCGGACCAGATGATTCCATCAGGCGACCCATATTTGCATATCAAAATGCAATGATCGCATACTATCGCCGCCACGGAATCACAGTCATTGGTCGCAGATAGCCGAGCATTGATGCGGTAACGATTGGAAACACGAGAATGCTCACCTTGATTGTATGGACAGTGCTGACCGGTATCCGCGAAATGGCCATACTGGAGAAAATGTGTCCCCCGACCTGGAAGCAGCCCATCGGCAACGTGCTATTGAAGATAGCTCTCGTAGGGAGTTTGAACTTGGAAAACCGCACGGCGGGGCTCATGAAGAGCAGGCAGTAGCCAGCGACGAAGCCGAACTGCACAAAAGTCAAGGTGATGGGATAGCGGAACTGCGTGAGGATGACCTTGCCCGTATTCGAGGAAAGCGCGGAGGTGGAGTACCATAGCGTGCAGAGGAGCGCGAACCGCACGGTGGCAGGGGACGGTATGATGCCGGGGAGTCCTGACGCTTGGGACAATGTCGGTCGGGCAAGTAGATTAGACCTCATCAAGTCGCCTTGTGCCCAAGACGGGAGTCTGCGCATCAGACTCCTCTTCACGCTCCTGAAACGCATGGCCGCATTGCCGTGCAATGTCTCCGCGCTTTCCCAAGGGTGCTTTTCGCTGTTGCCATGAACGGGCAGTGCCTGATTGGAGCTCGAGACGAGGCTGGCCAGCCAGCTGTTGTTCTTCGCGAGGTGCGGCTTTTCATGAGGAGTCTGAGCTGTCCACGCTGGACCACCAGCGGACCGGTGATACGGTGCGGACGCAGAATTCTCGAGACCTTCCATCGAGTGATGCCGACGATGTTTGCAGTGAAGTTACAGGCAGGCGGCGAAGCAGTCCGATATGCCAGATGTCGGAGAAATCTACAGCAGTCTCATCCAAGAGGGGAGAGTAGGGATACAGCCGCGAGGGGGACGAGTGCTCACTAGGGAAATCTAGGGTAGACCTGAGTATTAAGAGTTCGACCGACGTTCCTGGTCCGCTTAGGGTCCACGTCGGTGGCTGGGAGTTATTTATGCATATTTGTTGCGGATTTAGGAGATTGATGTTATCAATCTGGGGCCCCTTGCAAACGAATGTTGGAAACCGTGAGGCCCTGGGCGAGTCCAGTATGAATTTCACGACGCATTGATTTGAGGTAATAAGCCAGAGCGCGAGGGCGGGGCACCTGCATTCCTTGGGAGAGGGGTGTCCGGGGACGTTTGATGGCGCATGACCTGGGTCACCAGGCAATGGTCTAGCCGGATTCTCGCCAAGGGAGCGGTCAGTTTGACGCACTTCTCCTATGGATAACGATCTATGACTGTCTATATCCTCCACCAATGGCTTTACCTTCGCCGCACGTCGTTTCTCTTTCCCAACCTCCTCGTTCCCCTCTCCCGAGATCTCTCCGCCACCACAATCTCCTGTGCTCTCCACATAGGTTCTCCACATCCATATCCGAGTCCGAACCCAACCTGCGCATATATACCCCACGGGGACCCACCCTCGGGACCTGATTAGCTTGCCTACAATGAGTGCTCCTCCAGACCCCTTCGCCTCGCCCTCCAGCAGCCCGTCGCTCAGCCCGACGCGCTCCCGTCGACTCTCCGCCAGGAGAGGCTCCATGACAGCTGCCGATCCCTGGGGCACCCACACTAGCATCAACGATGACCCAAACAGAGCTACCTCGAGCAGACTCACCATCGTGCGCGTGCCTCCCCCCGCCGAGGAAGACGCCAGCCAGAAGAAACACAGGCGCCATGGCAGCAATACATCCATTGGTTCTACTCCTTCTGGGAGGGGCGAGGGCCAGCGTGTGAGCTTCGCCTTCACGTCCTTCTCGCAGCCATCGCCCAACGCGACTCCGCATGCCAATAGTCCAACCTCGTCTCCCCGCATCCGCCCACAGTCGCCAACCCTTGGTCATCGCTACTCCGGCTCGTTTCTCAATCTGAGCAAGCTGTCTCCGGAGCAGCTCTTGGACATTGCTCATCAGTCGTGCAATCCGCGACCAAGCGTCGGTAGCGGGGGTAGCCCTGTGCCTCCCTCGCCTGTATCCTTCACACCACTCCCGGACAACATCATCCTTCCTTTCATTGACCGACCGAGTGAAGTCACTCAACTCATCACCATTCCTCCCAATTCAAGACTCTTCGCGCTTCTCGCTCAAACGTTCCCTGCTGAAGCGAGGACGCCCACCGGCAAAGAGTCTGCTGATAGTCTCTTGTCCCGGGACCCGAAGCAATGGACCTTCGCGGAGCTTGAGTACTGGATGAAGAATGTCGACCGGGACGTGGCTGATGACGTGTTGTGGGTCGGGAAAGCGCGAACCTGCATCATGGCCAAGAGCGAGTTGATTTGGGAGCGCATTAAAGGTGCTCTAGGCGTACCGCCAGAGCTGGACGTTGATGAAGAGATTCCTTCCATGAATGAGCCAGGATACCTATCCACGCCTTTGACGCCCGAGAGCGAACGGTATCCTGCCGTATTCGAACCCCCCAGCCCGTTGCTTGCTGTCAATCCCGCTCTCTCTCCGAGCCCGGAACGCCAAGACATTGTCATCGAGCCTGTTGTCGCCACCAACGCGAATGTGACCCGCCCGCCGCCTTCGTCCACGCTCGACGTGTCTGCTTCACACGAGTTGCACGACGTCCGGGAGGAAGACGAGGAGGAAGCAGAAGGCGGCAGCTCGAGTGATATCGGCCACAATGAGCAGCGCGAGATACAAGGCTTGAGGATCGTCACCAGTCCTATATCCCTGCGCTCGCAGAACTATGGGCCGAGCCCTAGCGGCTCGCCTGCGTTTGTGCCCCTCGGCAGTCCAGCGTCCCCCAGTCCAATGACTGTTCCGCGCTCGATGAGAGGTGTCTCACAGGACGGGGACACCCCGTATGATGCGCTCCAGGAACGCGGACCTGGACATCCGCTCTTCCCGAGCAGCTTTGCACAGTTGTCCATACAACCTACTTTGCGCAACAAGTCAGTCTTCTGTTTGTTTCATATCAAGCGCATATGCTCACGTGTTATGCTCTTCGTGGCAGCATACATTCTCGAGCACAGAGCATGTGGAACCCGCCAGCTCCGGCGTTCAGCAATCCAAATGTAATCCGCATGGGTGTGCAGCGCGCTGCCAGTAGCAGCGGCCGCCCTTTCAGGCCGGATTGGGCACAAGGATATGACCCGGCACGTCACGAGTACGCTGTTGCGTCGAGCGCGGATAGCGTCAGTGCGATGGATTGAGTAGGATTTTGTCTCGTCATGATTGGGAGGATGGTCTTTGCATGAGTGTGGTTCCCGGTTTGGGTTCTGCGTGATGCCATTTCATGAACATCATGAACATGTTTCTTCATACATAAATAGTTCATAGGCTCTTGTGCGTCATGTCGACATTACGTTTGCGCTTTTCAGCAAATGTCTCTGTGTGCCTTGTATTTATTCGCTGTGAATATCGAAAGTGATGTCGTCGTCGTCGTGCAAGCTCATACTAATGCTTTGAGCGAGAATATTTGGCTTTCGACGGCGTCGAGCTCGTAGATAATCAGAAAGCAGAGGAAAGCCTACGGACGAACGCGCACCGGTCCGGTCACATGCTCAGTGTTACGGCGCTTAGCATACAAGCGCCCGAGCCTGCTTTCGCTACGCCACCGCAACCAAAACGAAACCCGCTCGCCTTCAATTGCCATCTTGCTGCACGACATCACAAGGCTGCATACGGTATTGCTGGCTGTCTTTGCTGCAACTTAGTTTCTCGGGATTCACGCCTTTTATCTGCCTATCTAGCAGTGAATACCCTGCCCGACCCTACGCATCGCAGCTCACCGTAGAACCGTTCACTACACTGCAAGCACCGAACGACATGCCACCTCAGCCAGGCGTATTCTCAATCTCATACAGCACGGCGCAGAAGACGCGGACCTCGGGCGGTGCTGAGATCATAGACATGACCGGCCCTTACCATCACCACCAGCCGACTGCAGGACCGAGCCGGATCCATGGTAGGCTTCTCGCGACAAATCCACCACCACATCGATCAAACCGTGTTCCCTCTGCACAGGTAGTCAAATCGACGACCTGAAGAAAGACAAGCGGAAGAGAGAGATCGCTGGCAGGCTGGGCAAGGAGATGAGTGACCGGCGCGACGAGTGAGTGACACCGATATCCCTCCGCCACACCGCACAGTACAGAAACTCACTGCATGATGCGCTCTCGCGTGCATCCGCTACAGCGCTGGGAGGTACTATACAGAGATGATATCGGACCTGCACAGCACGTCCATTCAGCTCTCCACGCGCCCGGAGACGCTGCCCGCCTACAACCTGCGTCTGTACCCCATATCGCTCGAGCGCTCGGCGCTGCTCGCGTCCTTGGTCGTGCAGGAGAAGCACATGCTGGATATGGTCCAGACCGCGTATGACGACGAGCGGGAGAAAGTCGAGCACGAGTGGCGGAAGGGCAGGGAACGCATTCGGGAGCGCCTTCTGGAGGGTATCGAGGAGCGCCGGCGACGCGCGCGGGAGGAGAAGGATGGCGAGGGGGCAGTTTCAGGCACGTTCTCCACATACTCTCTCAGACACTAATTCCAACAACTGCTTGGGATCGCAGACGTTGGCTTGGACTCACAATCTCGAGCACACAACACGCGGAAGCTACGAAATAAGCTTGGGGGCACCTCCCCTCCACCGACACCTCTGTCCGGAGTGGGTACAAGCTACCTCACAAATGGCACGCTCTCCATCTCCACAGGCGCTGCCAGCTCAGGCCCCCTCCTCAACCCACACTCACTGCACGTCGACGAGCTGCCTTCCCCATTCCCTCTTCCGCTGACCTCCACCCACTCCGCACACAGCGCGGGGTACGGATATGGCAATGGTCCGGGCGCCACTGGCAATGGACGGAGGCGAGCGAAAGGCGGAGGAAGGGAGAACCAGACCGTGGGCGGGCTCGGGAAGAGTCTTACGATCCTGAACACTGTCAAGGAGCAGGAGGTTGAGCAGGACCTGAATGAGATCAGGAGAGGGAACAAGAGGAGGCGGGTCGCTGCCACGACGCTTGGAAGCAAGAATCAGTGATTGACGATCGTGACGTTGGGCATCGGCGGTCAATGTCGCAGCAGTGCATAGAGCATCACAGGATGGACTCTATTTTGCCGGGTTCTTTTTTTGTTGAGTAGAGATCTAACTTAATAATTGATCATGGACGCCAGAAAGATTTACTCACTGACGAGTGTCGCAGGACAACCATAAGTGCGAACAGATTTGCGCAACAATACGCTGAAAGGGACAAGCCCTTGACATGGCTACAGTGAAATACAAAACAAGAAATTATGTACAATCTCCAGCCAAACGTGGTGTAGGGACAAGACCAAGAACGAAGATGTTAAGCAGAGAGCACACGTTGCTCACTGTACAAGAAAAGTGCTTCTGTAATACACGTCATGTTCGCGACTCGTTCTTTCCGCGGACGACCAGACCGCCGTCGAAGGAAGCAACAACCCAGCCGTCTTGCTGCAGAGCGTTCTTGATCGCCGGACCGAGGACGCCCACGCCGTTCACGGAGTGCGTACCGCGGCCAGTGATAACCCGCAGCGGTTTGGCTAACATGGTGGAGGTGGGTAGACGGAACATAACGAAAAACGTATGATAAACGTACAAGGAGAAGATCCGGACTCTCGTAAAATGTCCTTGACGATATAGACGGCTTCGACAATCGTAGTCCCATGGAGATCAACGGTACCTCCATTGACGGACGTCGTTCTGTCATTTCCGCGGTAAATTCTATGCAAATGCGGAAAATGAAGTAGGTTACCGCTTAGCCTGGACTATCTCCATCGCAGCGCCTAACTGTTCCTGTAACGCTTGCTGCTGCAGCTCACGAGCCTGCATGGCGTGGACGCCACGCTCAATAAACATAACCAGACATTGTACGCAGACCATATTACGCACCCTCTCTGCATAGTACAAAGCGATCTCCCCACCGCGCGTCTTCGTATTCCCTTTCTGCCACGCTCTCCCGGCCTCCTTTAATGCTTTCCTTCTGCTCTCCTTCAGCTCTTGCATCCCACGCTGCCTGCTAGCCGATATAAGCTCGCCGACGTCGCCCTTTCCGCCCTTGCCGAGGCCGTTTCCGCCCCCGCGCACCTTGCGCTTGTACGCAGGTATAACCTCGACCAACGGGTGTGGGCCTGACGGCTGCCGCTGAGGCACCGTCTTCCATGCATTCGCCGGTGGCTGCATGATGCGATTGTCATTCTCAGGAGAGCGAGGCCGTATGTGGGGAGGTGGAGGGGCCGGAGGAGGGCCCGACGGAAGGTTTATACGAAGTGTCTTCGCAGGGCCATAAGCGGCAAACGATGGGTGGCGAGGAGATTGCGCTGCGGGCGAATGGTACACGCCCCATGCGAATTCACCAGAGGTGGAATCGCTGTCGAGCTCTCGGATGATCCCGACGATGTCGAGCGCCGTGTCGGGCTGGCCTTGCGTGGCACGGAGAGCTAACTGAGCATCCTCCATCATCTGATCGCGTTCCTCCGTGTTCAGCTCTGCGTGTTCAGGCATGGAGTTGAGAACGTCAAACATGGTGAACAGAGACGTTGTGTCACCAGGCATGAGTTCTAACTCCAGCTCCGAGCTGGACGCGCCGGACGTGGATGCTATCGAACGGAGGGCAGCACGGACAGCCTTCGCCGGGGTAGCATTCTCAGGAGAGTGGAAGACGGACTGGAAGTACGAAGCGGGATGAGTGGGTATCAAGGCGGAGAGGTAGGACGCGACGGACGACAGCTGCGTCCACGGATCGGGTACAGCGGGACGAGGCGACATCGGCGGCGTACGTTCGCGCTGCTTCTGGCGGACATCGATGAGCGTGAACGTTGTTCCGCGTTTCTTGTTCTTCTTTGCTGCTTTCTGAGGCGCTTTCTTTGTCTCAACCGTAAGCCATTGAGCGTTATAGTCCTCTGGAATGTCTAAATCATCTAATCCTTCGAGACCACGTTCTTCGAGCTCTCGCACATATTCAGCTGAGAGTACATGCTCGACAGCTGATTCCATGTCCAGATCATCCGCGTTTCCAAGATCCTTGAGCACCCTCTTGAGTTTGGAGGTCGGGACATCAGGGAAGGCTGCCTGCAGGAACCCGAGCGGGGAAGCGAATGATTGTTGACTAGAGGAGTCAGACGAAGAGCTGGAAGTCGTGGTGCTACCGCCCGGGGATAGGACATCAGGAAAGCTGCTGGCGCCGTCACTGACAGAGTATGGTGATATGTGTGCACTGGAGAGTTGTTCAGATAGAATGTCTTCACCCTGGATTTCCTTCTCCGCTTGGGCAGCTAGTCGCATCAAGATATCCCAAAGAGACTGCATCTGATTTGCTGAGTCGGAAAGATCATCGTAATCCGCAATTATTGCCGCGATGAGCGAGCTGTCTAGCGGAGGAGAGAATTCGGCCTGCAATGGCTTCGATGGGCGGATATTTTTCGCAATGAAAAATTGTGGCGCACCTGAAGGATGTCGAGAGTGGTGGATTGCGGCAGCGAGCCCATCGTTATCATCGGATAGATGTTCGTGAAAGAAAAAAGCGTATGATCACAAGAATCTGGGGAGAGGGGACAAACCACGAGCGGCCAGAGGTAAGGTAGTTGTGCGCTGCACTGCAACGTGCGAGCCACCAGCCGCCGCCTAAAACGGCAATGCCGTCAATCACGAAGTGCTTCAAGTCGTGACCCGCACCACCTGTGGCTGCTCGACAACTACCTATTCCTCAGACGTTACGATGGTCGTAAAGGACGAGTCCGACGACGACAATCATGACGAAAGCTACAGTAATGAGCAAAATGTGGGCTGATCTGCGACCTTCGAGCTAGTCCGACTCTGCTGAGCTTACTTTCAAACAAGAAACGGAAAAGAAGAAGAACCGTTGCGAAAAGACATTCGATGTCGGAAGTCACGAAGCCCTTACTCGACATGTCTCCTTTATTCGAGTCCCTTTATGAGCGGATGGACGCGTTAAATGAACAGGGATCATTCGAGGCTATTATCGAATCCTCGATCCCGGAGTATCTACGAGCACAGCGCGTCCTACAGGATCACTTTGCAGACCGGACCATCTCAGTGGGCAATTTCTCAACCAATATAGTCATGGAGAAATACTGAGCCATTTGCAGGGGCGGCTTATTATACCGCTTAGTCGCGCTGAGATGAGAGATCATATGAAGATGGTCTCAATACACCCTCAATCCTATATATTCACACTGCTATCTCGGAAAATGAGCTCACAGCCTGTATGTATCTCGCTTCCCAGGTCCGGATAGAGTTGATTGACCGATACACAGCCTTCCCTCCGCGCTCGTATATTAGAGCCTCCGTCGATGACGCCAAGCGGATGTACCGTCACACCGTTGCCTCCACTGCGATCAGCACCGGCTATCAATCCTCAAGTCCTCGATGCACTGTATGTAATCAAGACTACTCCATATGAGCGATCGTTCCTTTCTCGGATCAAGGGATTCCAGCCGTCCCTCGCACCTGGCGCGATCGCAGTCGATTGGGAGACAAGAAGTCCATGGATGGAGCTCATGAACGATATTCGCGAACATTACTCCTTGATGCAGTACGTGCCGCTGTGACTGGTGAAAATGATGTTTGCTTGACTAACTTGCATTGCAGTCCAGATCGTGATCAGCCAAACGAGACGATTGCACCTATTGAATATGTCTCCTTGCGTGCAAGCCACCTTAGACAGGTCCACGATCTCCTGCGGCGCACCTTTTGGGAGGGTATCGATGGTACCATTCTCCTTATGTGCAACTCCTCGCGAAACTGAACTTTATCTTAAGTTAGTGACTCCATTGATTACTCGCCAGAAAAATGCACAGTTATCGCGACGTACAAGCAGCTCGTCGTCGGCGTGGCAATAATGAGCTCACCTCAGGAGATTTACATCACATATCTTGCCGTCCGTTCAGGTTGGGAAAACAGCCAGATTGCCACGTACGCAGTTTCAGCATCGAGATCATATAAATATAGGACTAGTCTAATGGTCGTGCGCTGTCCAGATCAATGCTATATCATCTAATTACGCTAAATCCCAATAGAGATATCACTCTACATGTGTCCATCAACAACCCCGCTATGGTGAGTGAACTTCATAAGTCATTTCGCGATGTACCGTAAGTCTCATCCTTCCTCCTAGCTCTTGTACAACCAATTCGGTTTCAAGGCTGAGCAGTTCATCGTCGGATTCTACGAGGACTATCTTGATCCGCTGTCACGGGCCTCGAAGAATGCATTCCGCCTGCGCTTACGACGATGGGGATGATTCGAGTCATCTTCTAGACCAGTCCTCGCCTTCTTGATTTTACGGGTTTGGCTTGATTCTGCAGACGTCGGTGTGGCAGTTCCAGATGGCGAGCCATCATCGGACTGGCTTTCGTACTGTCGCGCTATCTCTTCGACCCATTTGCCGCCTTCAGCCCCTTGGAATAACCAGACGTGACTGCGACCACGTCAGTATAACGAATGGAACGACTAAAGGAAGCCGGACTCATACCTATCCCCGACACGTTGCGGCTCAGATCGTTCAACTTCTCGCGCGGATCTCTTTGCAGTCTTGCCTTCGAGTACAGAAGGGATCGCACGCCTTGTCGGCACTGCCGGCAAGTCCCACTCGAGCTTGCGAGCCAGATGCATTACGATGTCGTCTGCGTTTCCGAGGAGAACGATCTAGGAGAGGCGTTGGCGTTGGAAAGACAACTGTAATACCGCGCTCACGTCTGGGTTAATGTGTTTAATGGGAGTCTTGTTGATGAGGATCTGGAGAGATATTTGTTACAATTTTCGAAGATGGCTCAAAAGATTGGTTTGTCTGACCTGGGGAACCGAATGGGGCAGATGGGCTTGGCAAAACATGAGAAATAGGCGACACATCGCATAGATTATACCTGTTCTTACCTATAATGTCTGAAACAGGGGATACCTTGAGGGAGGTACCGATAATGATCAGCAAGTCGATCTCTTGCCGGTCCTCCAATAGCGCCCGGTCAAACTCGTCGCTGAGCTTCTCGCCAAAGAAAGTGATATCCGGCTGGAAGCAGCACTGTCGTAAGGCACGTTTCAACAGCAGGGAATCACGTCATACCTTCATGATGCCTGGAGGATACGGCGGCGTGCCGGGCTCTTCATCGTCGCTATCCCATTCCATGCCACGCCGTTTTTTCGCTTTCTTCTTAGGACTCGCTTTGGCCTGAGCGACAGCTGACGTGGAAATGCACCTCTTGCATAACGGGACTTCCTGGTTTAGGATATCTTCTTCGATGTCTGTGCCGGGTACCTTTATCTTGCAGTTGAGACAAGATGCTGTGGCAAAGGACCCATGACACTGCAAAACGCGCTTTACGCCCGCCAGCGTCTCTAAGGTATCGATGTTCTGCGTGTAGTTCTGTAAATCACAGCGTGATTGCGAATCAGAACAACCCGAGGTGGTTACGGAAGTGGTCATACTCGTAAGAGCTGGCAATAGACTTGAGTTAGTCTGTGTCATGTCGCATTGCAGGAGAATGAGCCACCTTTCCCTTGTCTTCTATTGCTTTGATGAAGCGATGACATGGAGAGGGTATAAAGTTTGACGGGTATATTTTACTGTGATACGTTCAGCGACAGCTCAGTGACAAGCGCGAACCGACGTTACCTAGCGAAGGAGCTGGATGAAAGTTCGAATGATCAGTGAGCTTGAACGTACTCTCAGGAACAAGCACTGACTAGAATACTGAAGAGACTAGTTAGTTCATTGCAGAGTTCGCGGCTTTTTAGAAGCTCACCAGCCGGATTTTCCCGAAAATAGTGTATATCGAACCTATAGCCGAATCAGCACCATTGACACTGCAAGATTGAAGAACAACACACATCTGTTGAGGATCATCGAGATCATACTCCCCACTTTCCTGCAGTGAGGCATACAACCCATTACGAGAACGGAAGTCGGGAATGCCACAAGATACACCTGCCACAGCGTCAGATGCACATGAAACTAGTGATACGGGATATAGCTTACTGATTCCTGCACCAGTCAGGACCAGGATGCGCTTTCGCTTCCGAATGAGGCTAACCGCGTCGTCGATTGTATTATATTCCGGCAGTTTCTCTCTAGATTGTAATCTGCAAAATCCCATTCGGCAGAGCCGGCAGATACGTTAGCCGGTTGGATATGCGTACGAGTGATTTGATCGGCACTGACTCTCGAGAAAGGGCTACCCGCAGAAAGTATAACAAGGTCCTCAAGGGCTTACACCTGAGCTCCGGGCACTGTGAGAGTCCATATATCAGTAGCGATATCGCGGCAGAAGAGTAAAATCTGACCAGATATACGCCGAACGCATATAGCAACTTCGGAATAGGAATGTCTCTCTTCACTACGTACTCCTGTATGAAGGATGCAATGCCTTTTCAAACACGTCAGCTTTCGTGAGAGCAAGCGATGAAGTTGCTGAGCTGTTCACCGAATTCCTTGAGCCACTTTGTCATTTCCTTGATTTCCTGCTTTGACCACGAGGACTGAGCTGTTTAATGTCGTCGATCAGCACATTCATTCAGTCATGGGCATTTAGAAAGGAACACAGCCTCTCTGTCGGAGGCATTATGTACACACGGGATTCGCCTGCCTCCCAGGTAAATCCCCGATACTCACCCTCTCGCAGCAGAGCATCCCACTCTGACATGCCTTCATCGTCTTCAGTGTCATCGCCATCAAAGTATGCGGACCCCATGTCCACTTCGTCATTGTCTTCGCTTGTTTGTTCTCCATGGGCGTCGCTAGCAAAACTTTCGAGAAGGTCTTCGATCACCTCCGGATCCGCTTCGACAACTTCTGCCGCGTCAAGGAACGCCTGCACCTGTAATGCATATATACTACTGATGTTTCGTTTACGTGGCTCTCGTGGCTCGTTACGAATTGATGAGGAAGCGCCATTGACTTGCTGGGAAGAAGAACTTGTGGGTGGGTAGTGGTCCATGCGATGTGTCTGTCTGTAAACAATATAAAAGGCGATCACGAGACTTGAGATCACTTTTCTGTTCTCTCTTTTAGACACGGCAGACATGATGCGATTTAAAAATGTGGAAAATAGTGTGGGAATGTCGGCTGATGTCTTACACTTGTGATAAGTGATAAAGGTTTGCCAATGTAGCATTTAAACGGCAAATAGCGCACATTTGCAGCCAAAGGGAAACATTTCGACATGAAATGCCATGGTTGCAAATATTTGTCGCATGTGTAAGAAATCAGTCGACATTCACACACAATTTCCCACATTGATAAATCGCATCATGTCTGCCGTGAGAGAAAGCCAATAGCACAGCTCGATCGATCGAAAGCGTTCGCTATGTTGAATTCACAGTGGGTCTACAGCGACTGCTTCTCGAAAACATACATGCACGTCAATCATCAGACAAGTATTGGTACAGGGGAGCTCATGCCGTACGAGGACGGAAGCATTTGCCATTTGCAACAACCTGGACTATTCACAAGGAGAAAGAAGTGCTAGGTGACCACAGAGCAACTCAATACACGATATCATTACTTGGAAAACTAACCAGCAGTTCAGTCCCTGCTTAATCAGTGCACACTACTTCCTGCCTTCAGAAGCAATTCGTCCTCGTCTTCTCCAGCGATGGTTCGAAGAGGCGAATTGTCGATTCTCATCCGGATCGTGGGCCAGCCCTCGTGGTGACGCTTGTGCGTGCGCAACGGAGAGTTCGCCTTTGGCTTCTCCCCTTGTACCTGCACGTCCGTAGCACGCGAGGCGGGCCCAGCGAGGGTAACGGTACCGGAACGCGTCCTCCGGGTGCGCGTACCGCCTTGAGTCTTACCGCTGCCATTGGTTTGAGCAGAACTACCCGTATTCGCAATGTCGTCTGCTGCACTGGGGAGCAGAGTTGGACGTATGAAGTCTGACGCCCGGATTGTGTCTCCGCGCTTGCGTCTATGAGTTTGTTCCTTGCTGCGGGTGGTCTTGGACATGGCCAAGGGCGACGGTACGTGTAAACCAGTGTGTCTAGCCGCGTTGACGCCCAACGCGTAACTCGCATGCGGCATGCTACCTTGACGCACGGCGACTGTCTTCTGGCCTTCTGTCGTGATCAGCGCATATAGTCACGTAAGCGACGCAACTCGTAAGTATATGCGCGAAAAAGCAGCTGCGGGCCAGATATATGCGCACCATCTAGCTCTAGCCCGGAGAATAGGTTTCTGAGTTCATCTCGAGAACGGTCGAAGTTCTCCTCATTCGTGAGTGAGCGATCACCCGTCAGATGTTGCGACAAAGGCAGAGACGGCTCTAACGGTAACGTTGATGATGCGTGAGGAGCAGTATCTCCAGACGCGGCAGATTTATGAGGAGTGATGGGAGAGAAGGCCGATTCAAGGTTCAGACCAGAGAATGCAGCAGTAAGACGAGAAGTGCCGTGCGCCTCCGCATGATCCACGAACTTGTCAGGCAGCTTCTCGTCACGTACACCAAGAACTGAAGCAGAGCGTTTGTCCTCGCGTACAGAAGCAGAGAAGTCCAGCACCGTAGAGAAAAGGCCATTTGTCGTGGGATGGTTGATGGTGCGACGACGTCTCCGAGGTTGCGGCGACCCTCCGACAATGGGCGCATTCGGAGAGCTGGGACGAGACTCGTCGTGCATATTCGCATCTTTCCCGGTCTTCCAATCCCGTTCGAGCTCCGCATCCGAATCGTTCCCTTGCATACGCACAGGATCGGTCGTTGCGCGTCGCCTGCGTGGCGGTGTGGAGATCTGGATTGGAGCATCCAAGAAGAACGACGGATGCTCAGCTTCCACAGCGGAATGCATGGTCTGTTCGAATTGTTTACTATGGACGAGCCACGTCATGGACTCCGGATTACGGGTAGTAGGCATTGCTGGTATTGATCCTGTGCGAATATGTGCAGCAGAAGCCTGCTTGTGTCTACTGCTCGAGGCTGTCGAGAACGCTTCGTTGGAATTTGTCGACATGGTCGTCGTCATAGTGGCATTGACATCAGTGATTGGCTTCTGCTCTTGTCGGAGTGTCCATGGATCTAATGCAGTGGAAAGAGTCCGTGACTTGCTGTGGAATGGCGGGCGTTGCGCTTTGCCTTGGACTTGTTTCCTACTTTGATGCATGGGAGAAGCAGGGCGAGAGTTAGGACGACTATGGAAAGGGGATGCCAGACGATGCTTATTCTCTTTAAGAATTCGAGAACTAGTATGGGAGAGCATGCTTTTGACAACAGGAAGAGGAGAGAATTCCGGCTCAGCGGGAAAAATCTTAGCTGTAGACGACGGCTGCATGGGCTTTTCAGAGGGAAGAACTGGTCTTGGAGTACAGTATTGCATCGTTTCCTCAGGGACAAAGAAACACGGAGGACAGTCAGACGGTTTGTGATCGAGTGGTCCAACCTGCGGCGATCGCTTGGTTCTCTTATTCTGTTGAGACGTTCCGTCATCTTCACCGCCGTCCGCTGAGGCAGTAGTTTGTCGTGACCGTTTTTGCATTCTCCTGGTCATCTCTAAGAGGCTCATATTCTCGGTTCCTGGAGGGACTGGTTCGAGTGGAGATGATGACCTAGCATCGTCGCGACAAGCAGCTTTGGCACGAGAGCGTCGATGAGCATATGTCCTCAAGGGCTTGCAGGTTCTGTTTTCCATGTTCTCCAGAGCTAGAACTTCACAAAGACCCCACTTTTGATTCACACGTTGAGCAGCTATAGTATGACAGAAGTTGAATTCCAGTATGCGACTAGGACTTGCAGATCGAGTGTTGAGGATTGTCCAGGTCAGAATACTATACAGCACTTGGGAAAGTACGTATCGTCTTCTTAAGCATGAGTGATCGCGAGGCACGCTGAGAACAAAGTCAAAAGTGAGGAGCAGCGCAAAGCAGAGACAAGACAAGGATGCATATATGCACTGATCAAGCTGGCCCGAGCGAAGCGCTGGAGACAAGGTCACGACGTGACGGGTTGTGACAGAACGTGCTCTGCGTAGCTCACGTGATGTTGTTCCACGTCAGTGGCGCGGGTTGTTCATGTGATTGATCTCAACAGGCCTTGAATAGCGACTACCATCCGTCGTGAATGTTGCTTCTCTCCTCGCCCGTATTTTCGCCGTTTTTGCTCTCTTTATCTTGAATTCTCTCTCTACAATCACACGCGAGCAGACATGGTGGTCCCCAGACGCGCACCAGTCCCTCCACCGGCTGGCTCTCGCGCCAACTCGGCCCAGCAGGTCCAACGCGTCAAGGCAAAGTCGGTGGCTCCGACTGCCATGCCAAGCACTCATAGCCCTCTTGTCAATGGTGATACAACAGAGAGCGACGTGCAAAATTCCTATGCTTCTGTCGGAGGAGGACATGACTCGGTGAGTGTCGCTCCTAGCATGCTCTGGTTCATCGGCACGAGGCACGGCACGTTCTGCAAAGCAGGGGGTGTGGATGTCTGCTGAGTTTGATTGTATGTCCCCCTAGTTGGAAACGGTTGATGGAGCTAAGGTGGAACCTTCGGGGATATTGTGAAGGCGTGATTGACACAATCCCCATGGCGAGCAATCTTTCCACAGTCCCCTATCTAAAGCTGCTATACCGGGACGTTGGCGGAAATTCATGTGCTCTTTAATGCGAAGGACGATGTCGAAATCAGTGAAGTCGGCATTGCTGGACCACCTCACACGACTTTCTATGAGAGCGTATTGTTCGTGTGCTCACGGTAGCGAGCTTTCTCTCCGATGAGAATTTTGGTGTGCTAGGCAATGACTGCATTGTCCGGGCGCAGACGACCTCCCTGCCCACTAAGGACCATTTGCCTCACCGAATGGTGATCGCAGACCGCTGCCTCAGCGTATCATACACCTTTGGTTGGAGCTTTGGTTGCATGGCTTCAATTCAATTCATCCTATTTAAAGCGTCGCTATCGCAAACACTCATCACATGGGTTGGCGAGCGAGTGCCGTCTTGTAATGCCGTTATATGTGCATAGTTCTAATATTTTATTAGCAGAGCGATATGTCGATGAATAGAAGTCCAAAGTCAAAATCAAAACTCAAGTCTAAGAAAGGCCGTAAGGTCGTGCTCTAATTTTACGTGATGTGTTACTGTTTGGCTCATACGGTCATCGATCAGAAATCCTCCAAGAAGGGAACCGGCGTTATCGAATTTCTGTCTCGCATTTTCCTGCTCTGGTTCGTTATCTACACAGTGTCAGTATGTCCGGAAGATGTCCGCCACGAATCTGCTATCTGCCGCGGCCTCGCAGAGTACCGTCGGCTAGTCATTGAACCCTATATACTGCCTCCTATCCAAATGGCGCTCTCCCATCCTTCAGTCGCCCCGTACGTGGAAAAGGTCAAACCGGTCACGGACCGCGCTGTCAACATCACGAAGCCAATCGCACTCCGCGCTCTGCGTGAATGGAACGCGCGGGTAGTGCCGCAGTGGAACAAACATGTCGTTCCGCAATGGAACAAGCGCGTGGTGCCGCTTTGGTTTCGATATGCCGTTCCGCAACTGCTTCGGATCGACGCGCACTTCGCGCCATATCGTATGCGCATCATCCAGGAATATCAGCGTCATGTCGCACCGGTCGTACGGCAGGTGAGTCCCTATGTCCAGAGGGCGGTTTTCGCCGTGCGCTGGGGGCAACAAAAGGCTCGCCCATACGTTGTCCTGGCGGCGCACAAAACATATGACGCATATCAGCGTGTCATGCCCTATGCACGGCCGCTGTGGGAGAAGACTAAGCTGCTTACAGCTAAGCTGGTTGCTGTGCTGGCGGAGAAGAGACGACAGTTCGTTGACCCGCATGTGCAGAGGATCTGGGAACAGGTGAAGGAGCTTAGCAGCGGTAAACCAAGAGTGCCTACCACCACGGACATGCACGATTCCATTACTTCGCGGGTGTCCCAGGCCGCCTCAGGCGCAACATCCATCGCCTCCTCACTGATGTCTGCGTCGACGCCACACACGTCCGTCGCTTCCGACAACGTGGATGCAACATCTCTTCCGGTGATACCGGATGTATTTGCGGAGTCGAAAATACTGCCATCCTCGATTGAGTCTATATCTCCTACGTCGTTCTCCGTAGATGCTGCCGAAAAAGTCGCTTCTACGGCGTCGGTCGCTTCCAATTTCGTCGACGCCACAGCTTCCTCGATCAAATCAGCGTCCGCTCCGAGCGCTTCGGTATCGTCAGGGATGTCCTTTCTAAGCGATACCGCGTCGCATGCTTCATCCGCAGCCTCAGCAAGTTCGGAGAAATTGGCCTCGTCAGCTTCATCTGTGAAAGGAGCAGCCTCTAAATCTCCGTTACCTTCCTCAGTAGTCAAGCATGCCTCTGCAGTCATCTCCTCCGGCATCGATCAAGCCTCATCTTTGGTGTCCAGCGTGGCTGAAACAGCCACGTCTTCTGGTGTCTCGTCAATTGCATCCGCTATCCCATCCCATGCTATTGACGCGGACATTGACCTGGAAGCTTTCTATGCGGAACTCGGCCTAGATGACATTATACCCAGTGCAGCCACCTCCTCCTCTGTTCCTCCTTCATCCCAGAAGGCTGAAACTGAAGAAGAACAGGAAGAACGCGCGCGGGTGCGAGCTATTCAAACGGCTGAGAAGCGTGCGGAGTTAATGGCGCGTCACGCTAGATGGGAGGATCAACTAGCCGCGGAGATCGAGTCCAGCAAAAAGGCGCTCCGCAAGGCCTTGGTTGCGTCAAGGAAGACGGCGGCAGCTGAATTAAGGGAGTCTGCTGAAATCCAGGATGAGATAGAGTCCCTTGTGGAGGAAGCCGACAAGTTCTTGCGTGGAGCAGAGAAATATTTACAGACACTCAGCACTGAAGGCCGGACGGATGAGGAGAAGCGCATAATGTGGGGTCGCGTCGTCGACAAAGTGGACCAGAAGTTTGTTGAGCGGCTTGGTGAAACGGAAGCCGTAGTGAATGGATGGTATGCTCCGGTATTGGACAAAGAACTGGCGGAGGTAAGCTCCCGCTCCTTGATCCTTTTGTCGCTTCAAACTCGATGTTGAAGCGTCGGATATCCGTAGGTGCGGAAGATCGCGGATGCAGTTAGGGACATAGCAGACAGGGCGCAGACTGACATCGGGATGGATTACGCCTATCTGGATGACGTGACGTACAATGATTGGCAGCGATACCATGATTTGCTCAGGAGTGAGTGCACATTCCCGTTTGGCGATTCTTCCATCTGTATATTCTCTCGCTCGTGTATCTGTTTTTGTTTCATGGCTGGGGCAATGTTAAGTTACTGACATAATCTGCTACCTGCACAGCAAGCGACAACTTCACGGCGCAAGCAAATGCAATTCAAGATGGTTCAGATCCTTCATCGCCCGTTAACCCGTTATTGAAAGAGATTGAGAATCTCCAATCCGAGGTACAAGATGTTGTCGTGGGCTTCGAGACGCGCCTCCGTCGTATTAAGCGCACTGGTGAACGCGCCTTGGGCGAAGGCGTCAAGCCCGAGGACAGCGTGCCAGAAGATGAAGAGGACGAGACCATCTCGATACTCCCAATTGAGGACGACGAAAAAGTTCAAACTCCCGCGGACATTAACATACCACCCGTTGTCATCGGACGGAGCAAGGAGGAGGTTATGGATGCTCTCAGTCGCGCGGCTGCAGCAGAAGAAGCGGCCATTTCGTCGCTCCAGGCAACGGAGCAGACCTCGGACGTTGAGGAGGTCGTGCACAGCCTAACTGAAGAGGAAAATGCAAGTCAGGGCGTTCCGACTGCGGTCCCATCAACCGCTCATGTAGAGCTCTGAGTTATCTCCGTTCATCATTCATGGCATGCGCTTTTGTCAGTCTCAACCATCCCTCCCCCGATATGTCATGGCCTATTTTTTCTGCCAAACTTACTCCTTTTCATTCTCACGCACAACTGCCGCGTGCATTCTGGCCGCGTATCCTGGATGCAACGGAGGTCTTGCCTAATGTGCAGTTCTAGTTATATTGTTCGTTTCAGCTTTGACGGGATTATGAAACATCGCTAACAATGTATTTTATGACAAATACAAGCTTCCAGATTTGGATCGTTTGCTAGATTGCTGTTGCATTCTTTGTAGTGCTACAGGTAATTATCAAACGTGTGTTGACATGCGCCGTACGCAAAGAACGAATACTACCGATAGCGCTTGGTTATGTCCATATGCATGACGCCTACATTGGACCCTGTACCAGCTAGTTGCTGCCGTTCAACATTATCAACTTCTGGCCCCAGATCATATGTATGTGACCATGGCCCTCATTCGCTGTGTGCACGGCGCGCAGAGGTCGAATAAGTGTCGAACTTTCCCAAACTCCGGACATGAGTGCACACCTACGCCCTGCAGAGTGCCTTAGATTGACTACTGTGAGAAAGCCTTGTGGAGGGCTCCGCGGAGAAAGAAGGACTAGTATCCCGTTAGTTCCGCGGACCTGTCAAACTTCAACCCCGTTTGATTGAGTTGGTTCATCGTTCATATCGTAGCCTTTTTAATATCTCAACAGCGTGTGCTCTGACATGGAAGGCCCTTCGAGCTATGCCGGCATCTAGGACGGCAGACGGCGTATTGTTGTAAGAGTGATATGACGACGCATTACATTTAGGATATCGATCCCATGCGGCAGCACAAGACAACGCAGCGATGGGTGGGCCTACTCTTCCTCGCTCTGTCTCCAGCGTAAGTTCTTCTCGTAAAAGTCGAGCAACTAGCGACGGCACTTCTATCAGACTTCATCCCGCCCATTTATGAGAGAGACGTACTTTGCGTGGCATCTTCTCTTTACAAATCTCGGTGTCGACCCGCGCCCGGCCTTTTCCGTTCCTACTGTCCAGTGAACAAAGATTTGAGAATGCTTCATCGGAGGTCACGCAAGAGACCCGAGACTCACACTGTGAAGTAAACCAGGAGCTGGCCGTCCTCGGTGCGCTCGACGGTGTCGATAGAATCCACAAGATGCTCCCAGGTAGCCTGCCTCATGTAAGGTTTCATATCGCGGAATTCTTCTTCATCCAGGCTAACCTCCATCGGCTCTGGCGTGGCCAAACCCTTTGCACTCTTGGTCGCGGTCTTGCGCGGCTTCTTCTTCTCTCGAGGCTCCATATCGATATCCTCATCCTCACGCTGCTTGGTGTCTTTGGCCGTAGATGGCCGACCTCGCTTCTTCTGTGAGACTTGTTCCGCTTCGGATTCATCAGCCGCCTTTTTCGATACAGAAGGCTTGGCTCCAGAGGTTTTGCGCTCGCTCTTCTTCTCCTTCTTGTGTTTCTGCCAAAATTCGTCAATGAGGTTTTGAGCATTCCTGCATGCGCAAGCATCAGTATCTAATATGTTCGAATCAGACACTACACGTTACCCTGCATCGTCCTCATTCACCCAGCTGTTGTGCTCGCTCGAATAACCCTTCCATTTCACTAGATAGCCCAGTTTGCCCTGCGAACACGACAAATTTAGTGATATCGCGTTACTGGCGCCCAGTTGAACTCACTCCAGGGAAAGTGCCACGCTTCGCGTCCAGAATCTGCTCAATTTCGTACTCCTCTTCGTCCTCGTCCTCGTCATCTCCTTCCTCGGGTTCATTGACTGGCGACTTGGCCTCGACCGACTTCGCAGGAGTTACGGATGCAGTGCTTTTCCTGGCAGGGCGTTCGACCTCCCTCTCGCTCTCGCTCTCAGAGGCATCTGCAGGCAACCTCGGCATCTTCGCACGCGTAAAACGAGTGAGGCAAGATACGATGCGTAGGATGAAGTGGCGATGATGAGTGTTGGTTGACAAACGGCGTGCGAACTTCGTACGCGGGACGCGTCGCCTGATATGGATCCACGACGCCGGCCACGCCGCCGTAGCACACCTCAATTGAAGGACAATTCATTGCAATAGAATAGTACACACGTTGCGTTCGCGAGTCAAAATGATAAAATACTACAGAATATCTGATCTAGAACAGCAGGTAAAATACGATGGGTGACAAGATGGGAAGGCATCCACAAGGAAACTGTCCTATGTTGTTCACTCTCGCCGACGAGCAGGACTCGCACTGCGTCCACGTCCCTCTCTGCCCCTGCCTTTTTTTGGACCCGACGGTGGAGGTCTGACGAAAGCGTAATCACATTGCAGCGTCTGTTCCAACAGAGTGGTGCCAGAAGCGCCATCAATGGCGGCCTGTGCTTCCGCCATTGTCTCGTATTCCACCAAGGCGTAACCCTACACGATGCAAAAGACGGTCAGCGTCCAATGGAAGTATGATAAGACTTTGGGACGCACCTTAACGTAACCTGTTCTCCTGTCCAAGTTGAGATGAAGATTTTTGATCTCCCCATACTCGGCGAACTTGTCCATTACGTCTTCCTCGGTCGCTTCCTCGTGTACGTTGGTGACTAGTACGATCCATCCTTCCACGGCTGAGCAACGGAGAACAATTGGAGCGGGTCTCGCTTGCAGGAAAATAGACAGTCACTCACATCGCGCCGCTCTTGTCTCCGACGCCTGGGAAGACTCCACTCTGTCAAATGTTTGCTCAGAGGTGATTGCGCTCTCATTCGTTCCTGTCAGCATTAGCCTCTCCAGTCAGCTCCGTGCATACCCTGCATAATGTCAAAACTCACCGGAAGCACTCTGAAAGCCTCTCCCCTTGCGTCTCACAACGCCCTCATTTCCGCCTGGCACGGAGTCAACACTCCATTAGGTTTCATTCCGCAGCCTCGGAAAAAAAACGCGCACCCTCATCGATATTCATCTCATCGTCAGACATGGTGCTGCAGGAGAATGTCCAAAACAGTGGCACTTGAAACAGCTGGAGTTAATGGCGCCGGCCAAGGTTTCCCATGGCCGAGTTACGGCGGTGTCTCACGTGATGAATATACACCTGGCCAAGCGCCGGGAGCATTGTCATTGCTTGCAGTCTCAATCAGTCAATCAATCAACCAGTTGAGAACATTAATTGATATGATTTTCCATGGCGTTTGTTTTTGACCCACTGCGGTGCGTCCTTCGTTGAACGTCCGCAGGCTGCGCACTCTTGGCTTCTTGTCTTCTCCCTGTCGCAGGATACCGCCTTGACTTGACTGCGAACCTACGACGGTTCGAAGGGCGTCCACCTAAGGCTCGCTTTTCTGCTCTCATACTTAGGGCAGCGCACATGCAGCTCGACTACTAAATGCAACATACGTGATACCGATGATGGAAACGCCCGCATGCTCGAATGAATCCCGGAGACGGCGCTGGTATTCGATCTGTTCCATCGCTCATCGCAACGACCTCCTGCGCAAAAATGGTAAGCAACTAGCCCGCGCTCCGAGCATCATGATCAGATCAAGACATTAGACCGAGACGACTGGCGATCGTGTGGAACCCTCTTCGTAACCGCCTTGATGGAATGTCATTTTAACCGTCTCATATCTTGCTGATTGTTGCAGGTCCGGGTCTGCATATTATGAACCGGTGCCTGGTGTCTTACGTAGCTTTCCTCGATTCGGTGGTGGGTGAGCCAACTTGCAATTTTTGCCGTTTGATCGTACGCATGTGCGCGCTGGGAATCTCAATCTCGACCTTGTCCGACGTTCTGACCAGCCCGTCGGGCAAGCGGAAACTCCCGCCTTTCAGATGCGAGTATAGTATAAAAGACCCGTGGTGTCGAGACCTACTTCAGCGTGCATTCAGCCTCACTTTCCAAGTTTACTAGGATAGGTCTCCCAGCATGAGCACAACCTCGCTGATCAGCCACCCTTGCACCATCTGCCAGCTGCCGACTACTATGTGGTGCAGTCGCTGCCAGAACGCCTGGTACTGCTCGCCTGATCATCTGCAAACTGTGCGTACCATCGTCGAGCACTCATTCGAGCGGCTGTTAAATCATTCATGCTGTCATATTACCCAGGACTGGCCGCGGCATCGCCAGGAATGCATTCCTGCGAACCCATCACTGCAGTCAAACGTCATAGCGACACCACCCGCAGTGCAGCAACAGCTCATCCCGGTAACTGGCATCTTGTTCGCGCCGGAGGACGGTATGTCGGATCGATTGCTACCATCTCTTCCTCTCGCTAACGTGCGCAGAGCGATCTCGCTTAATCACCGTGCAGTGCCGTCCGCAAGGCACGCCTTCTCAGGGAATGTGTCCGTTGCCGCTTGTTCAGGACTTCTTCTCTGAGAGCGTACCAAGCACGATCATCCTAACGCAGGGCCTCAACGGCGAGCCCTTGAGATTCCCGTTACATATCTGGTATTGCCCCAAGGCGTTGCAGAGGGGTTCTCCGGTGAATCGCGCGATTTACCGCATCACTTCCGGAGCCGCAGCGAAGCCTTGGTGCGGTACCGTGATCGTTCTAAAGTTCAATGGCTCGCGTAGACAAGGCTATTCCGATGCCGGAGCGAATGATCTACCCGCACTCTCGGCATATTTCCTTGCATACAAGTAGTCAGCTGTAAGTTTCTTCGTTGCAACTGTATGGCAGCGCTGACGGCATATCTGGCATAGCAGATCTCCGAGCTCCCGTCACAGGCGATGGTGACGCATCTGTTCCTCCACTCCTAATCCGATAATCCCGCGTTTACTTTGGCTCCGAGTTGAGCTGATGGCAGATACACTCAAGATTAGGACGATATGTCAAAATGCACTCACATAGCGCACATTTGTATTTATTCCGGAACGTCTCTCTGTTTTGTAGTACTTAAACGTTGCTCTTCGTGTAATAAAGTCTTCTCATGCAACAGGTCCAGACTTTTAGGCTGCAGGCTCCATCATGCTCTAGGTTTCAAAATTTCATGAATCACATCTTGGAGTTCCTGGAGCACGCAGAGGGATCGACAGATATCCTCGACACGTAAGTGGCACATCAATGTCACAGAATAGACTTTGGGGGCATAGTTTGCTCGATCAACCGGGATGATCCTTAAACGTGGAGATAATAATGTTCACCGAGGGCCACCGATGAAGTCGCAGTCCACGGAAGAAACATTGTGCGTTGGACTAGTGAGACGGGATTCTTGACTTCCGAGATCATTCTTAGCAATGATACAATAGTGCTGTCGGCACTGTCCACCGATCAAAGCTTCACTCGTCCATGAGAAACGTCAACATTCTCCCGCATTCTGGCGTACGTGCTCGCGTGGAATTCTTGAGAGACTGGACAGCATAGTCGTTGTTTCATCAGAGATCTGCATCTGCACATCGAGATCAAGCCGCTGTGAAACCGATGAAGCTCCTGAGACGGGCCTGCGCTCCGACCAGGAAACCTGCCAATGAAGCCGCAGATGTTCACGTTCAACATTCGCGGGCCTTCGACGTAGGATCCTGAGCAAAAAAAAGTCAAACAGGGCGTGCACATAGATGGGACTCAAATGACCCACGTGAAGTCCAACCTGCGTACGGTGAGTTTCAGATCGGAAACCATTCGGATCTCGCGTGTGGTGCTGTCGCTGCCGTATGGTCACACTGACAGCATCGGACTCCTTCACAAGCGATACCGAGCCCCGAAGACTGCTTATGCCTTCAACCATTCAATTGAGAGCTCAAATACCTTGTGGAAGACGACCCCGACAGTCATCATGTGGGAAATGACAGCAACGCGTGTTCGAAGACATCGCAATGTGGCAGCTTATGACCATAAATGAGCAGTCATGGTTACCACCCCAGACGCCGGGGAAGGCAGACGTCAGAGTCAAGGCCCACCTATCCTCTCCGGTCTGTTGCAGCGCGAGTACCGGTGGTCCGGTTGTATGAGCTTTCACAAGTTGGTCGTCATACAAAGTCTTAGAGCGTGCCTAGATGCCGCTTATACTGCGTTCGCGACTCTGACAGGGACTTCTTGACCTCATCACAACAAGGTGAATCTCATAGAGCGATTTGGGCTTAGAAATAACATGACAAGTAGAGCAAGAATTTCTGCCTAGCTTAGCTGACTGAAGCAACGGTCCGATAGCCATCATTGACATTTGTAGTAGGCGCAATGCGGGTTGACATGCTCTTGGGCTGCGCAGCAGGATGCCTTCGAGATCGGTCTGTGTGAATGCTATACACAATTAACAGATGGCGCTGCAGATGATCATTGCCTAGAACAACACCGCCCGTGGATGCCTGCACACAGGCTGCACATCAGATCAGCAATTACACGCTCATAGCACGAGTCGTGAACAAATACGTACATCAAAAATGAACTCCCGGCATCCTGTAGGTCTAGTGCGTTCGGTCATATACCATATACGCATACTACACGTGCTTCGGTAAGATGCACACCTTTTTGAGCCTCAACACATGTATTCGAAAGCGTGAAACCTAATGAAACACTCAATTGCACGACTGAGATGACAAAACATACGAGTTCTCAGGCTTCCTCTTCATCAGCACTGGACTCGCCTTCGCTTCCGTCATCATCCCCGTTCTCGTTGTCCTCATGGTCGTTTTCGTCGTTCTCGACCTCTTCTTCCTCC
This sequence comes from Laetiporus sulphureus 93-53, assembly GCF_001632365.1. Lineage (NCBI taxonomy): Eukaryota > Fungi > Basidiomycota > Agaricomycetes > Polyporales > Laetiporaceae > Laetiporus > Laetiporus sulphureus. The sequence continues at coordinate 78,687 of NW_024468515.1, read as the reverse complement.
TCTTCTTCATCTGCAGGCTGTATAGGAGGCGGCGGCGGCGGCGGTGGAGGTGGATTATTAGCACTCGTCCCGCTCGCCATCTTTCTAGCTTGTGCTGCCTTCTCAGCCAGCTCTCGAGCCTCATCCACAGGAAAGAGTGTGTCCAGAGCGAGGTCCTTCCACCGCAATGAACCGTTTACTCCACCTCCGGAGTACCCCATATCTTCGAACAGTGCACGCGATCCCGGGTCAAAAGGCCGCCGAGGTCTAGCGGCAGGATGTTTCAGATTAAGCGGATTGCCGTAAGGGTATGACGGATGTACTTGTGATGGAAGGACTAGAACGACAGGTATATCCATAGGCTCGAATATGAACTCGGGCGATACGCACCGTCCGAGTCGTCCGGATTCGGAGGAACCATGTGTGATGGCACGTCGACGTCTGGAGGCTGATGTGACAGATGCTCCGAAGAATGAATGCAGATGCTAACCCTCATCAGATAATTCGCCGCTCAGATAGTCAGGAGTGCCAATGGTATCCAGGACTTGCAGGTCGTATCGCATCATGTACAGATAGCCATAGGTCAGGTCCTGCGAGGCGATGCGCATCAGGTTAGCGACATTAGCGATCAAATCGGATGTCCGCCGATGTGCGCACTGTCATGGCTAAAATCTTTGGCGAGAGAGCGGACCACAACGATGCGGTCGGAATTCGACTTAATAGTTGTTGAATGAGGAGGCTGTGGCTGGCTGCGTGGAATCTGAAACGCGTCGGTGGCGTGAGAGAACTAACTGGTTCACAACTGAATCCGCGCTCCGCGCCGCAAAAGGACAGCGCCGACTCTCATTTCGCGGTCTTCCAAAATTCTCGAACGTCCATAGCACCTTGTAAACACGGCCGTTTATCGTTAGACCTTTTGCTTTATTGCGAACGCGGCCCAATTACTACATCTGACGGTCAACCCGTCAGGGTTGTCAGATTTCACGCAATTTCGCGGTCTTACAGTCATCTGCAACCCAATACCGGTGAATAGTTGCCAGATCATGATAGACGGCAGCCTGAACTTACTTTCAATGACAGCAAGAAAATGGCGCATGCGGTGGTTTTCAGTGCCCTGAGTCTACCTGCGGTGTCGGCGTCACCGTCAGCAAAATGTATTCAATGGACTGGCGACGGGCAACTGTTGTTGTTGACCAAATCAGCCGTGTATATATTGGTAGCTGATATTTCATGGTTCTTGGCTTCATATCAATATTCTTGCCGTAGACCCCTGATATAGGCATCAAGGCAGAGAAATCGGTTCGGACACAGGATCTGGCCGACGCGGAGCATGCGCAGAGAAGTTTAAGATCCATGAGCTGGTCGAGGACCATGGTCGCATTTGATAAGACACTCGTTCATCACTGGCCTGCCGATTGCCAAGGTAACTTGTCGCCGACCTTCCTTGGCTGATGCGTCTGCTCAGTGACCTATTCAGATTGGGGAGCGGTGTCTTTAGGTTCTCTCGATCCAGTGCTGCGGGCCGTTTCTCCCTCTCCTAGCAATCTAACAGCCGATGCAGGGTCCGTCTTCCCGTCTAGAAATCCAGACGGAACGGGGATGAACGCTGACACTAATTCGCCAGATGTCTCCTTGCTGTGCTCAACTCTAATATGGAACTAGCCTTATGGGGACCGGTGAAGAATTTTCTTAGAGGAGAATGGGCAAAGGCTCGTTTATTGTCTTCCGCCGACGTCTCGCGGCTCATTTTTATTTGCAGCTCTTAGATATCACCGTTGAGCTGAAAGTTCAAATCAGTGCCACTGATGCGCCCACTCTTAATCAGACGCTTGAGGCACAAACTACCTGTACGTCTTCGGAGGAGGATAAAAGGCCGGATGTCGTACCGTGCATCTGACCACCATTATTTGTAGGCATTGAATGGTCATCGCAAGCCGATTTCGGATTCAGGCCCGCACAGCAACTCGACGGATCCCTGCTTGCTGTCGGAAATAAAGCCGGATGCGTCACACTTCTCAGGTATGCGATATCAGACACACTCATGACGTGATGAGACCTAGACATAATTACGGGCAGATTTGGTGGTAAGAAAGGGACGTGGACGGTCCGACGCATGGCTACATTCACGCTTAGTGATAGATGGATAACTCATGTGGCATGGTCAACTTGGAAACCATCCCAAAACGGCGCATGTGAGTTCCAGCCGCTCAATCGACCATATTGGTATCGTTAAATAGTAATTATTTCCTAGGTGAAGCTTCGCTTGCATGTGGTACCTCTGATGGGTCCGTGTTTCTCGTCCGAGTTGCGCAGGTGCTACGAGCTAGTCCGACAACTTCCGAGCCACCGCCTGAGTTTGATATGAACGTAATATCAGACTTCCAGGACGTCAAAGTGTGTGAGAGCGACCACCGCAGTATCACTGCTTTGAAATGGGTCAATATAGCCAATAGCCACGTAAGCAGATCTGATCATTGAAATTTGCTAGTACACTGGGCTGATTATTCAGAACCGGCTGTAGGCGGTGTTAGTATGTTCTAAGCCTGGTCTCGTTCATATTTGGGTATCTCCATCGTCAGACTGTACCTGGTCTGGCTTGCAAACGTTCCCATTTGTCAACCAGAAACTCTCAGTTGGCGCTTCCGCCATATGTGTAGTCTCCGGTGTAACCTATATTCCGAAAGAAGACGCCCTGGTGCTTTGCCTTACGGATGGATCATTCTATGTCGTACATTCAGTGTCAACGGCTCCGACGTCGGTGCCCACTCCCTGTCCCGGATTTTCCTCACGCGCGCTCTCACTCGCTGCGCGGAAAATATTCGTGGATGTCGAACCAGATGAAGTATCGTTCAAGGATGTAAACCGCATCTTCGGCATGTCAAGCTATGATGACCTCGGCACGTTTGTATGGCTTCACGAGTACGTTTTACGAGGGAGTTCTATTCTAACGAGCTGCTTTCTAACCACGTGCGCTAGGGCTTCCCAGCCCACAGATTTCAGCTACAAGCACGATGCAAGGCACATAAGCATGTTCGTAGCAGCACGACTGTCGGAAGGCAGCTCGGATGAAGAGCTTCTTACCGATATTCAAGCACGCATTCTCTCGGCGAGGACGTGTATGTGAGATCGTCGATGCTAAGTGCGAGAACTCACTCATGTCGTCTTCCAGTTTCCGGCGAAGCTCCCAACGCGCGGCTCCGGCCCGTTCTGCTACACCTCACGGACTCGGAAAGGCTATCACGCTTGGCAGAACGCCTCGTACAAGTACTCCAGTCCTCCCGTCGGCCTCCACTCGACGCATCGAGTGAACTTCAATCATTCCCAGGAGGGTTGACAGAACAAATGCGAAGTGCCTTCCGAGACAGCTTATCCAAACACATCTTCGGCTCAGACGCTCTTCTGTCAGAAAGGATGATTTATTATGTAGCAATGTTCTGTGAAGTGAGGCTTCCTCGGTAGCAGGGTATTTCTCTACTGATTCCGCTTGCCAGCATCACGCAACGGATCCTATTGCGAGAGAGGCTTCCTCGCGCGTATCAGAAGAATCATGTGCAACTATTCAAATCTACGTTATGCGAACGCTGATGAGGCACATCAGCTCTGTTGTCGACGCATTAACGCGTATGCTATCCTCTCGCGACTCCGCGAACGTGCTCTGATGGCAGACATAGCTGAAGACGTCTCGTTTGCTCAAAGAGCTGCTTTCCAAATGATGCAGCCTGGGCCATCAATTTCGCTTTTAGAAGAGGCGCAACAACTACTGACAAGGCTCAAGGCTGTTAGTCCACATGATGGCGAGATCGACACTGCCGAACTTTGCCCTGCTTGCCATGCACAAGTACCTCTGCAGGACAGCTCCTCCGCAGAATGTGCGAATGGCCACACCTGGGGTAAGTAGTCATATCGTACTCCAAGCAGAATTAACGCCAGTCGTTGCTTCGCAATTTTTTTAACAGTCAGGTGTTCCATCACTTCATATATCCTCGCCACGCCGATGGTCCGAACCTGCGTAGGCTGCGGTCGAAAGGCGTTCCTGCCTCTCTCACAAACCACCACTGGCCAGAATTGGGTCCCTGCTGCTGTTCGAGACAGTTGGCTGGCTGCGGACGTTTTAGATGCCACCAGGAGATGTCTTACCTGTGGAAGTAATTTCGTAACGCTCGTCTGATCCTATTGTCGTCGCATCCTCCATAAGTGACATCTTCGCAAAGCCCACCCTCTCACAAAGAGAGTAATGCCAACTGTTGTGAGATTCAGAGAACGATGTTTATATATCGGTTGCCTCAAGATGTTACTTGGGCGTCCGTCAATGTATAAAATTGTTCTCATTGGACAAAGCTACTCTGCAAAAGCGCGGAGCATCTGGAGGCCATCACATTGGGTGCCTGAGACTACGTCAAGTGGTATGTATGCGTTTGAATCGCAGTTGTAGGGACATATAGCAGCGGGCAAGGAAGTGGCTTTGTGGCCGTATATTAGTTGCCGTCCGGCATGTTTCATGGACAACGTAGGTACTCAGTACTCATCCACACCACTAGCGGTTAGTCGGAATCATCCAAACCGGCATGACTTTCTCATATCACAAGATGCGTGTTGGTGCGTACAACCTTGGCCATAAACCTATCACGCATAATGGCTGCCTCACCATCTAATTGAAACAGACGAAGCCCTGTCATGAGTTTGGCGCGCCCGAGCGGACAAAAGTATATTGTGCTCGAGATAACGAGAATGACGGTTTATGCTCACCTAGTTAGGTGTTAAAATCGGATAGCGCATTGATTTCGGCACGTTTCTGTGTATATATGCACCTCAAAAAGGATTATTCGCCTATGGTCGTTGATTATGCTTATGCTTTGATTGACACGACGCATTTCGGCATGTTCCGATCTGTCACATGAGTCACGCAGGCGCGCTTGCACCACTATCTCCATTCCGAGCCATTCCGTCGGCCATGTATCCTGCTAGAGCACCCTTCACACGCAAACGGGTGATGCCGCTCAACTGGCAGAGCAAAAGCGGCCCTGTCTCATGTTTCTGAGCCATGTACAGTGCATGACCTGGGGTTTCTCGATGCTGCATCTTTGAGGCATCACCACCCAGCACTATGAGAGAGACCGACATTGGATCCGGGCCATTCACGGATGCTGCAGGAGAGGCAGACACTGCGAACATGCCTGTATTGTTCAGGAGGATGTGTAACTACACTAGCGGCCAGCAGAATCCCATCAGACCATTCTATTTTACAGAACATCCAGATCTCAACCACGCACAGTGTCCTTGATGTGCATGTTCCACCGCCACTGTCATTCTGCTGCCTGGTCTATCATGTCATTTTGGGCTGGTAGAGGGGAAGTACTGAGAGAGGAATCGAGGAGGTGGGCTCTGCGCAGTGAACACCTGGGCACTTGTAGGCACGGAGGTGAGAGGAAATGAAGGAATATATTTGGTGGCGCAGCCTGAGCACAAGCGCGCGTCATAAACACAAGTCTTAACTGTAAGTGCAAGCCGCTTACATCAGGTGCCAAAGCGTACGCCACAACGCGAAAGCACAAACGAGCCGATTCTAATCAAAATAGTCCAAATCTTAAGCTCACATAATTTTGTCCGCTGGCGCCCCTCATACATGAGGCAGGCAGACAGTTGTCAGAATTGAACCAGAGACTTAAATCTTTGTCTATAGTCTGAGCACTTATGCTCAGGTGCTCGAGTCCGTAGTACGTACTATTTTCGGGAAAATGGCAGTCACTACTCTCGATGGATTTCGCCTGTCATACGGGGCTAATACTGAATGTCCCACGCTTCCACATCCGAGCCGCCATCCTCGCGCTAGCCGCCTTAGATAAGTACACGAGCCTTCGGTCCCTTGACTCGGGAGTCATGCCATTTAGATCTCTCCTTTAGCATTCATCCAACATACCCACGAGAGCTACTTAAGTTCATGGGAAACGTTAACCACCAGAGCAAGGGAGCTCTCCCGCTGGTCGCATCTACGACGGCAAATGGAGACGCCGCGGCGCCGCGTTCGTCTCTAATCTGGAGGTTGTTATGGCTTACAGTCGCGTTCTGCATCGCCTACCTGCTCTATCCTGAACGAGAAGTGACATCTCCACTTCTTAAAGTCTCTGCCGACCCCAATTTCGACTGGTTCTCGGTACGTGCTCTCACCAACGCTGCCATCACTGTAACACTGACCTTGAGAGAAGCTCGATCCCTCTGACGACATCAATTGGACACCGTGCTATGAAGAGTACCAGTGCGCGAGACTCATCCTTCCTCTGGACTACCTATCGCCGCGCGGATATGGTCCTAATGTGACCATCGCTATGCAAGTGCTTCCCGCCACAGACAAGCAGAATTACAAGGGAACCATACTGATAAACCCCGGCGGTCCCGGAGGCTCGGGAACTGACATACTCCGGCGACGCGGAAAGGACATCTCGCGCATTATAGGGGGTTCGTTCGACATCCTGGGCTTCGACCCCCGTGGTACCGGAGCTAGCACGCCTTCCGCACAGTGCTTCGACTCCGAGTCCCAGTACCAGATCTGGAGTCTTCAAGATGGGGACACTGTACTTAGCTTGAATGACAGTTCTGTTCCTTTGGCCCGAGCGCGGGAGAGTGTCGTGGGGCAGCTGTGCGAGAAAGCCATCGGAGGCACTGGCAAGGAGGAAGCAAACGGGACGGCAGAAGAGTGGGGTCCGGGTCGCTTCATGAGTACCGCAAGCGTTGCAACTGATATGTTGGAGATCATCGAGAGACTCGGGGAGGAGAGTCTGAAGTACTGGGGATTCGTGAGTGTCAGTTGAACATCGAGAATCGTCTCTGATTCGTGCGTCCTATAGAGCTATGGTTCTGTCCTCGGACAGTACTTCTCCGCCATGTACCCAGACAAGGTCGGACGCGTCGTGATCGATGGCGTGTTTGATGCGTATAACTACCGCGCTACGCTGTGGAACTCCAACTTAGCGGACACCGATGCGGTGATGGAATCGTTTTACAGTTTTGTCACCAAGCCGGTCCCGAGAAGTGTCCACTATACGAGAATTCGGAGGGAGAGATCAAGGCCAGGGTTGATACTATCATGGCAAGTGTACAGTCCGAGCCCGTCGCGGTCCCGTCGGCCTCCAAAGGTCCACTGGTGATTACGAGAAAGATTCTGCATCAATACGCTTTCCAGGCAGCATACAAGCCGACAACCAATTTCGCGCCGCTTGCAGACATCCTTGTCGCTGCAGAAAGCAACAACCAGACTACTCTGGCGGGAATGGCAGAACGTTTGGGCCAAAGCTTCGAATGCAACTGCGAGCAGGCTAGCCCGCAGTGGCTCAAGACCACGGAAGCATTCTATACCATTGCCTGCGGGGATGGAGAACAGATCGCATACACGCCAGAAGGCTATCGCGAGTGGTTCACAGACCTTTACTCCAAGTCCTCCTTCGGAGCACCCATCTGGGGCCTCGAGTACCTGAGGTGCTCGGAGTGGAGTATTCGACCCAAGTGGAGGTACACCGGCCCTCTCGCGGCAGAGAATACATCGCACCCAGTCCTCATTCTGTCACCAACGTATGACACAGTATGTCCCCTTTCGGATGCGCGCGCAGTTCACGCACGGTACGGAGGTTCTGGGCTGCTGATCCAGAACTCGTATGGTCATTGTTCTATAGCTGCGCCATCTGTTTGCACTGCCAAACACTTGCGAGCGTACTTCGAGAACGGGACGCTGCCAGAGGACGGAACTATGTGCGAGGTGGACGAGTTGCCTTTCGTGGGTGTGGTCGAGGATAGGGTTAACGCGATGTCGGTGGAGGATAGAGGGCTGCTAGAGGCATTAAGAGGGCTGGCGAAGGAAGTGCCGATGTTTGGAGGGTTCTGAGGGATGATCTCCGCATTTCACCATGACAGAGGGGAGGGCGTTGTCGCTCATTTCAGGAGCGTAATCGAGCATTTGGGATCCAATTGTATTTACCTGGAGAGGAAGTGTATAGCGCCATACAGCGCAAGTCGGAACTATGTGTGCAATGTGCTACTGAATCCTCAGCGGCATTCTTCAGCAGGGATTGAAGTTATTATGCTGGCACACCGTGATTAGACTGTATAACTGAGTGAGGATATGTGCATCAGAGTGTGGGTTCCGAGATAGGATGTATGAAGCTCTACAGGCTTGATTGAGTCCGTCCAAGAAAGTACGAGATTATGTTGAGTATAATTCCCCAGAAATCGACAAGAACGATATATTTGCGTGATGCGTATCACGCAGTTGTCTCGGACGGATTCCCTGAGACAGTCTGTACACTCTCGTAAATCTCCCGCCTTTGCAAGGATTCTTGTAGTTCTGCTTCTCGATGGCGCATCTTCTCTTTTCGCCGCTGATCGTCCCGCAATACACCCTGATACATGGTCTAGAACATGAATGTTGAATTTTGTCCTATATCGTACGTCTAGCATGCTCACCTCGCGTTCCTGCGATTGCAAGCGATGCACACCCCAGATTATAACAGTAGAAGTCACCAGGGAGGCCACCAGGGTCGCTTTGGCCAAACGAGACATGCACGGATGAGATTCCTCTTTGATCGAGCACTATGTTACTTGTTAGGTTCAGCAGAGGTCAAGTGTGAAGAGTACAGACGGAGTGAGTTGTAACGTAACTCGAAGACGTTGTGAGCTCGAGGATGTTGCTCGGATCGAGTCGGCTTTTGCCACTGAGATCGTCGATTCCAATTGGGCAAGCCAGCAACTAATCCCACACTGGCTCTGTGATACGAAATACTACCTGCCGAACATCCCTATATATGGAGATGAGAAAGTCGATTGGCCATGCGCGAAAACGATGAGGATGCCAGTAATAGTCGACAGTCGTTACGCCAACATATCTCGAGTTCGCTCGGGACCAACTATTTCGAGATGATAACGACACGAGACGTACTAGAGATTCGTAGGGTACGGCTTAACACGCTATGCCAAAAGCCACGTCACTAATGTGCTGGTATATGAGAGTGAAGCATGTAAGTAGGTAAGAACAGAGACAGAAGATCGACGATCCGTAGTACATGTGCACTGTAGATTACAACATCAGGAGATTCCAGATTACAACAATGACCGGAAGCATAGAGCATGAGGGAAGCATGAAAATTCGTTGGTATGCGAGATTTTTGGATGGCGAATGCGGTGCCACAAGGTAGGAGTGCGTAAGGTCGTAAGTCTGTAGAAGACATGCATCAATCGACCGCTCCAACGCTTTTCGGACGACGCACCATGACCAAGAGGCCAAAACACACCCAGCTAGTCAGATGAAAGACGACGCTTTCTCGGGCTCGCTTCGCTCGGCAGTGGAGGCGGCGGCATCAAGTCTGCTTGAGACATCTGACGACGGTGCTGACGAAGTCGCTTCTGGCATATCTTGCTCACGAAATTCAGCGCCTTCTCCTCGTCAACCTTGAGGATGGCATCCTCCGACATGACGGTCTCGCGAGACTGGGTGCTGCGGAGACTCAATGTCCGCTGGCGGCCATGAGTGGCGGGCGAGGGTGGAACTTGGAAGTCCCAATCGCTCATCTCGCTCGGCGACGAACAGCGCATGGACACGTCGCCGGCGTCATTCCCATCGGGATGATCCTCGCTGTGGTCTGGCTGCGGTGCAACAGTGCGACGCCTTTTGATGTTCCTTGACAGGGTCTCTGGGTCAATCCCGGCCCTCAAGTCGACGGTCACGGTATTCCTCCTCCTGTGGTTCGTCGGAAGTGGCTGATACTTGGACTTCGACTCCATCAACACGTCCGCGACGCGTTTCGCGAACGCGCTCAGATCGGGTGGCGGATCAGCGACGTGTTCATTCGAGCGCGGCTGTTGCTCATCGACGGCCATCGCGTCATCGTCGCGAACGGCGTCCGTCTTCTCTCGTGATGCAGAAGCTCGCGGTGGAGGAAAAGAGTAGTCGGTGAAGGATGAGGGATTTGCCTGCGCTTGGGCCTGTCGTAGGGGGATTGACGCCTCCGAGTACGCTCTGGTGCGCACGACAGGCGCGGAACTTTTGAAGATAAACTCTGGTGAGATAGAGCGATGATCACCAGAGGCTAAACAAGAGAAGAAGCTGGAAAGCCTGGCAAACTCGGCTGCCTTGTCCGTCATCCTGGAGATGCTGTACGAGCGTAGACGTCCGCAACGCAGGATGGGTTGCTCGTCGACGGGAGGAATTGGGCAGGAACTTGATGGGCTTTAAGCCTAGGTGGCCGATCAGCCACGTGCATTCTTTGTATTTCTGACGACGCTAAGCGACAAGCCACGCGCAGCGCTAAATACGATAAGTTTGATGGTCAATGATTGATGGCTTTCACAGCTGACCTACTCACTGCAGTAATCCCCGTTCATCTCCGTGTGAAGAGAGCGAAGTAGAAGGCTCAGGAGCAAAAAATGGCATCTCGGTTTATCGCGTACTATGTTGCGCACCGTTGCTCCGTCCTATCGTTAAGTTATCCCGGCATCCGGACTTCATATTGATCGCTTGATCGCGTAATATGAAACGCCTAGCGGCGCCACGAGGCTTGAAGCCGTCATGTTTCTCTTCTCTCAGCATACCGTAAGTGCCTGAATAGGCTTGAACGGACTCATGCACGGTACAAGGGTGAAACTCACAGCCGATGACATTCCAGAATTCACTGCTGAGCCTGAGCTAGCATTTCGCCCGATTGCTCTATGAGGAGCTACAATCATTCGACGTACAAGCGTCGATGGTCACCGAACCATGCTTCTAGATGCAGCGTCAGACCTGCGCTGCAGGGTCGATCGTGTAAGGTAATTTGGAGCTTCGCGCAGTCAGTAACGCAGCAACATCCCCGACATGAGCCGTGAGGGTCTGATCTGCTCATCATATTTACTGCTTCATTTGTAGGCATGTACATGGAGAAATCTTTGCATAGACAGCGTGTTTGAAGGGCAGTAGAAGTTGTCGAGACTGTAGTCCGCCATGTCTACCAAGGCGCCCTCCTTGCTTGGATGAATCCATCGATTCTTCGGATCCACAACGTAGTCACTCTCGCCCCCGCGTCATCTCCAGGTTGATCCTCAGCAAAGAAGGTATTCCAGGAGATCGTCTTAAGGAACGGCAGCGTCCTAGCTATGGAAACACTGGCGATCAGTTCCTTCTGCCTGACCGAGGAAGAGTGTCGCTCCAAACAGGCAGGGCAGGAATCAGGTCCGTAAGTCCCGACGAATTCTACGTTGAATTCATGCCAGTGGGAGAGATGTTCGTAGAGCAGGTCAAGATCAGAGAGAAAGATGCCTATGAAGAGATGTTCGAGACGTTTCAAAGGCTTGAGAGCCGTTGCGAAGGCCACCTGTGAGCATAGTCAATGCAAGCTGCGACAGTGGGAAGAGAATCAAGAGAGTCAAGTATACCGATAAGTCTTCAACAGAGCTATGACAGTCAGGAACGGGAGAATGATCAGAGCAACTGGAGGATTCTTCATAGCATAGCCAGCAGCAAGCTTCATCCAGCCGATCGGCGCAGGTCAGATCAAGCATCTCGAGAGCAGTGAATCGCGAAGCAATCAAAGCGAGCAAGTGGTGGTCAATACGCGGCAAGCATTTCAGCCTGAGTTCGGTGATATTAGACGTGAGGTGAGAGAAGATGAACGAGATCCGGTCGGATTGCGTGGCGAGGCCGTCGGAAGAAAAGTCAAGTTCGATGATTTGTAGTCTCTTGAAGCAGCCGAGCAACGAAGGTTGTACAGAGAGCGTCCCAGAGAAGCAATGCAAGGTCCTGTATGCGCATATATCTGCTTAGCCTAGCGCATATAGTCAGAGTCAGTGCAACTGACCGAACCCAATTGAACACGCCAGGTATCTGGCAGCATCGCGTCCAATGTGCGGCGGACTTCGCATGGAACTTTGCGAAGAATCGTTTGAGCACCAGCTGACGAAATTGGCGCGAGACAAGGGAGAGATTGGCGATTGACGAGAATGCATGGTTCGTCGCGAAACGGAACGCTACGAGTTCTTCGAGTACCTCGATGGGCAGTATGCACTAAAGACGAAACTAAGGGAGAGCAATCGATCTATCGCAGAGACTACGCACTTTGCGAGTTTGAAAGCGCCCAATATATCGTGATCGCTCTTCGAGACCGTCAGTCGAAGGCATGTCATCCAGAAACCCGGTCCGCAGACATATATTGAGCACGATGACCACGTCCTAGGAATGTGAGCCGAGAGACTGTTGGACGACTGCAGACACCAGGAAGCAGAAAAGCGGCAATCGGCATGACGGGAACTGGACTGGCACGTGCCCACGAGCGTCTAGACGCGCCCCTCCTGCTCGATCGTAGACGAGGCTGTACACAGACAACACAAGCGATATTTCGAAGTTCAGAAACGTACCCAGAGATGTATTGGTCGTTTTGCAGATACGGCAACCTAATGAAGACGACAGCACTGCGCATCTGAAGCAAGATGCACAGAGATTATATCCAAGGTACAACAGGATACAGGATATGCAGCATGTGGTCAGCAGCACGATATACGGCTGTGCCAAAGAGATGAGAAAGGGTAGCAATGAGGGTGGAATGGTCCGTTGAAAAAACAATAGCGAGATCCGATGCAATCGTACAACACGAGAAGGAAGTGTGAAAGGACGTTAGAGATCATAGCCGTGTTACGGCCTTGGCATCCAGCGGCATTCCTGCAAAAGCATCTCTCAGCACTCAATTTACCCTTTGCACTAGACAGCATACTCACCAGAGGGGTCAACACCGTTGGCAGCGAGAACCCGATTCTGCCGAATCAGCCTCGCCTGGTCGAAGCTGGATAAGCATATGATGAGAAGCACGGTGAGCAGACCGTCCCTCAGAAGGAACATATGCCAGAACTCACTTGACCCTCTCAGTGCGCATGATCTCCAACACCTCCTGAGTACCACGCTCATCTAGTCCAGCCCTTGAGTCCCCCTCTCGTATGTTCGCCTCGATGTCAAACGACGAGGAAGTGATCCCCGCGTCAGCTTGCTCAGCGAAAGTACGCAACGGTGTATAATGGCCAAGTCCGGGGAACATGGACTTGACCCGGTTAGGGACATAAGGGATGAGAGTGGCACGGTAACGAAACGTCACTAGGGGCGCATCCGTGAGTACAAATCTCAACGTCAAGGCAGAACACTCAAATGTGGGGGGTACGTACACATTACCAGTAATGCTGACAGGGCGAACACGGACAGCCAGAAGAGCATTTTGAATGTCGACTTATGTACGGCAAGTGGTCGCTGAAGGGTACGTTTTGCCGATGGAAGCATCGCAATCGGCTCTTGTGATACAGGAAGCGCCCGCGATCCCCATCAGGGCTTTCCGCACTCGCCGCTCAAGCGCTCGTTCACGTACGCAGGCCCGCCGAGGTTCCAAATTCCAACCCTTGGATAGTAGCTCTGTATACCGTTTTCTAGTCCACTTACATTGAGCGACTCTGCATTTCCCTTTCAACGTCAACGACAAAGATGCCTGAACCCCTTAAAGTGTGTCCGTTCCCTACTACGTGATGCGCGGTCGGAACCTTGACCCAGGTCTGTTAGAGGACAATTGAAATTCTTCTATGTTCCAGGCCCGCAGCGCGGCTCGAGCTTCTGACCCCCCCTGCGGAACGTGCGATGCATGTTTCACTGTTTTTAATAGAAGCAGGCAGACTTTGTTGGCGCAGTGTTTGCATGTTCTTGCGGCGAACAAGAATACAACACTCCAGATTGATTGTCATCAGCTCTGCTGTGATTAGTAGTCTCCGAAAGAGCTATGCACGTCCCCCTGCCAGTGTCTCGATATCGGATCATCGTTAGATTTTGAGTCGTTTAGATGCGGCTTTTTAGAGAAACCTCAGGCTAAGCCCCGTCAGGTGAACAACAGGTAACAACAGGCAGCATCGGTCAATAGGCTGATCATGGATGTTCATGGATGTTCATAGTGCGCCTGAGCCACTCGAGGCGAAGCGCCCGCTTTAATGCTATTTCCATTTGCGGCAGCGTCATTGTGGAGCACGTGGCGTGTGGCAACGCGGCTCAAGCGGGCTGCTTCACCGTGATCAAGTCCTCCACCTCCGGCATACTGTGCCTCCTGCTCGGTCCTTAGCATCATCTGTAGGGCTGCTTAACATGGATCAGGTATGGCCTATATGTGACCTCTATATAGTGCTGACTTTGTAGCACAGGAATCGTTCAGGAAGTTCCTCCAAACCCCCAAAGCAACTGGTTCGAATACATCGACTTCTCGCGGCTCTCTGCTCGCAGCCGCTGCCATTAAGTCAAAGCAGTGCGTGCTCTCGAAACACTATCCATGAAAGACATCCTCATTGACTCAAATCTGGCAGAAAGGCTGTAGAAGCTGGTCAGCCAGCGTTCAAGCCACGGACAGTCAAGAAGAAGCCCCAAGGGTTACAGCCATACCGTGACCGGGCCGCAGAACGACGGCTTGGGCTTGATGGCGACTATGCGCAGGCATGTCTCCCGTGCATGTTGGCTCAAGAAGGCGGGCTTACACTGATCACAGGTCGAAGCTCTCGCCGAGGACTTCGAGCGCAAGAATGCTGAGAACGCCGATCGCCAAGCTGTACGCATTCACTCGTTACAGACTAGTTGTGACGCTATAACTGAGGCACGCAGGTAGAAGAACAGCGGCGATATCTTGGTGGCGATAGCGATCACTCTGTCCTCGTCAAGGGCCTTGACTACGCGCTGTTCGAGCAGAATCGCGCACGAGTATCGGCGTCGGCTGCTGCAGAGGATGATTCATCGCTTGAGCAAGCCTACCTGGAGGCATCCGCCAGCGTACCTAAAAAGCGGACGCGTGAGGAGATTGTACTAGAGCTCAAAGCGAAGCGAGCAAAAGGAACGACAGCGAGTGAGGATACAGAGAAGAAAGTCGCGGCTTCTGATGCCAGCTTGGAGGAGGCAAAGAAGGCAGGTAAGTTCAGGCCGATAGGCTTCAAGTCCACAGGCGAGTTGAACGAGAAGTCAAGAAAGAAGAAAGTGAAGAGGACGGCAGTAAAAGAGAAGGATGATGGGACGAAGAAGAGAAAGGCGGATGTTCCCGACGCTGAGACACCGTCCATACCATCGACAGCAGCGCCAGAGGCCGGCCCTTCGGAATCCGCTCCTGCTCTTCCGCCTCCAGTAGCGAAGCCTGAGCATGAGCCGGAACCATTCGATGAAGACTTCAACATTTTTGCAGACGCGGGAGAGTACATAGGCGTGGAGATGGGCGACGATGATGAGAGTGAAGATGAAGCACAGAGCGACGAGAACGACAAGCATAATGATCAAACGAAAGAGCAGCCTCATTCCAGAGGTCAATGGTTCGCCATTGAAGAGGGCGAGCGTAGCCCCTCACTGACGGAGGTTCCTGTCGAGCCAAGTCCACTTGAAGCTACTCATCCAGAGCATGCACCTCCGCCTGCTGTTCTGTCTGATCATGAGGAAGGACAAGAGGAGGAAGAGCAGCAGCCGATGCGCTTGCAGCCGCTCGCATCTTCCGTGCTGCCGTCTATCAAGGAGCTCTTGGAGATGGACGCAGCCGCAGGCAAAGCAGGCAAACGGCGTGCAAAGAAGGAGAAGAACAAGGAAAAGCGAGGAGCAGGAGAAGGTAAAGTGGACAAGGAAAAGATTGAGAGGGATTACAAGCGGTGAGCTTCTAGCCAGATCTTGTTGGCGGCACTAAATCAATGGTGTGCTCATGCGCCTCATTCATCTAGTCTCAAGGCATATACGGACAAGAAGGCTGCTGCTGGTGGAGCTTGAATACCGCAGCAGCATATGGGGCTAGCCCACACAACATTAGACGTAGCCGTACGGACCTTCTCTTACCAGATGATCAAGGGTTGTATAGTCCGCCTTTGCCAATTTATCAATTGTATTTGAGAGATGGAGCGCATCGACTATACAAATGGGATACACGGTGCAACGGTGCCACGGGTCAACTGTAATCTGGCGGTTCCGTGTAGTGGGATGAGCGGTGGGCTGCAGTGGGTAAAGTCGTAAGACGTACACCGATATTATAGAAGTATCGTGTAATGTTTGTGACCCCACGTCGCATAGCCGTCACGATGTTGGACCGTTCAAGATCCCGGCGCGTTGCACGAAAGTTGCAAAGGACATCCGCGGGTCTTGTTCTTCTCCGGCACTGTTTACGCCATCAGCCAAGTGACGGAAGCGGACCAGATAGACGCACCGCCGCTTCATCTCACTACGCCATGTCACCTCTCTGAGTTCAGGCGTACGCACTGTTGCACCTACGATGCCTATGGCTAGAGCAGCGAGAGCTTCGAACACGATCTGCGATCGCGAAATAATCAGTCCGCACAGCGGACTTCCGCATGCGTACGTACATCCTGCGGCAAGGAACCTTCTGGCCTTCCAAGCGCTTTCAAATAAGAGAGGTCTGGCTGGACGTTAGACGGGCGGAGCTCGCGAACGTGAGGGGCACTGACGTTCATAGGTAGAAAATGCCGCTGTGTGAGGCGCCGCAAATCAAATCATCTGAGTAGTCGGGACTCGGGGGCCGAGTGGGTCGCGAAGACTAACCGTGCAAAACGACAATGATGGCAGCCACCAGCAGGAGATTTCCCAGCATTTTTCACAGAATACGAGTCCAATATGGTTCGAGCAGGGTGCCGGGTAAAACGCCTCTCGTTGTGCTCGCTGGTGTCGTGGGCGCTGAAGTCGAAAGGAGTGGTGGCCTGATGGCTGATGCGAGAGCGATTACGGGGACGTGCGTCCACGTGATCATGGCGCGTCGGTGGGGGCTCCCCTTTCGTGCCCCACCCAGTCTCATCGCAGTTATATGAGCGGTGCCGGTGAAGCGCAGCACTTACAGTCGCTCCCCTTTCCACGCACCTCCGACGTAGAGATGTCAGAACCTAAGTGAGCGGTCTGTCGGGCTTGTGAGAGCGCGCCTAATACACTCACGGGGTTTCTCCACGTCAGCGCTTCTCAAAACTCCCATGAAACGAAGCCTGCATTTGACCGCAACCAAAGCATCGCATTCCAGACACCCGAGGGCACTGTCCATGTATCCAAACCATTCCGCTCATCCAGAAATAACAAACTGCGCGCCATGATCACGTTTTCGCCTCGCAAGTCGCACTTCGACACTACTAATGAGAGATCGGGTAGAAATGAGTTTCGGGTGCGTCTGCTACGCCGGCCTTACGATAGCGAAATGCTGAAGTTAGGTGTGCTACGCCCAGGGATTCTTCACACTCTTTTGGATATCCATGTTCGTCTTTACCATCGACACCTACATGCACAGCATAGAGGAGCGCGGCTACCCGTTGGAAGGCGCATTCTTCAACCTGTTCTCTCGCGACGCCGTCACGCTTGCGCTTTCCGATGCTGCACTCATTCTCAGTACTGGCGTCTGCGTACCATTTGTCAAGGCGATCCAACATGGATGGATTCGGTACTACTGGATCGGCGTCGTCATCCAAAATCTCTGGCAGACCACTCTCCTCTTTCGCGCCATTAAGTGGACCTTCACTCGCCACTGGCCATGGGTCCAGTCCGGCTTCCTTACTTTGCATACTTTTGTGCTTGTCATGAAGATGCACTCGTACGTGACGACAAATGGCCAGCTGCATTGGGTAAATCAGCAGGCCGAGCGGGTGTACGCACAGCTCCGCCATGCCATCGCGGACGAGGGCTCGTGGGAGGACGCGCTCGCCGCGGCCAGCGCGAACAAGGCTAAGACCGACTTGCAGGAGAATGAGATCGACAAGGCTGCAGACGGCATTGTGAATGGCACTACGGTGACCCCTGATGGCGCGCGGACATCATATCTTGACGCAGATGTCGCACTCGCGCTGCGCAAGCGGCTCGCAGCAAATGGGCACTCAAATTCCATCGGCTTGCCAACGTCATCAGGTAGTACGACGCCCACCTCGCCAGACTTCCCGCCTGTGCGTCCCACGCAAGTTATCACGACCGGTACTCGCCTCATTCTGCCTTCGACCTCACCCATGGACGATGAGAGCTTCCCTCCGACGCCGTCACAGATCCTCGCGCATCACCCGAACCCGAAGATCGCAGAGCTCGCGCGCGAACATGCTGAGCTTGAGGCTGAGCTGACAAGCCCGGGCCCAGCCCATATTCGCTGGCCGGAGAATATCACGCTGAGAGACTTCGTGGTGTACATGTCTATCCCGACGTTGGTGTACGAGATGGAATACCCCCGAACAGACAGGTACGTGCCTGCATAGCGGCGAGCCGGATGCCATTGATAACCCAATTGTACATGCCGTCAGGATACGACCACTTTACGTATTTGAGAAAACTGTGGCAACGTTTGGCACGTTTGCGCTCCTGTACAGCGTCACGGAAAGCTTCATCATTCCTCTGACCCCTTCATCTTCCGATACTATCTGGCGTACCATATTGGACCTATCTTTGCCGTTTATGGTGGCATTCCTGCTCCTATTCTATCTCATCTTCGGTACGTTTTCTCCGGATATAAATGTCTCAGAACGCTGACCGGGTGTTTTGGATCAGAATGTATCTGCAATGGTTTTGCCGAGCTATCCTAGTAAGTGTGTCATCTACCTTGATAAGGTATAGCATGTTTAGCCTCTATTAGTTTCGCAGATCGCCGGTTCTATGATGATTGGGTCAGTAGCGTCTTGAATAGACTTTGGCTCCACGGACTGATGTTGTTGGTTGCTTCTAGTGGAACTCAACATCCTGGGACGAGTTCTCCCGCAAGTGGAACAGGCCAGTACATACGTTCCTACTCCGTCATGTATACGCGTCCACGATGAGCAGCTTCGGGCTGTCGAAGAACGGCGCGATGTTCTTTACGTTTGTTATCAGCGCCGGGGCCCACGAGCTTGTCATGACAATCGTCACAAAGAAGATTCGGTAAGACATTGCACCCAGAGACACGTACGATGATGACTGACGTTCGTTCTCACTATCAGAATGTACTTATTCATGCTACAGGTGTGGTTTACGCGTATGTTGGTCAGATGTTGTCCTCACGTTAATGACTTTATTCCTTTAGCTGTCACAACTCCCTATGATTGCTATCGGGCGACTGCCAGCGATCAAGCGAAATAAATTGCTGGGGAACGTTGTATTCTGGGCCGGACTGTTTGTTGGGCTGCCTCTGCTATGCGTTGCATATGTCGCATACTAAGCGGGCTTTGCGCTTCCCATCCCCAAGAGCTGACCCTTCATTGGATAATCAACATACTAGGCAAACCTGCACGACCCGTATCGCGATACCTCCGGCAACTAACTCAGGATTTCCTGGATCTTCTGGTGTGGACAAATAACTCTCTCTCGATCTAACGGATAGTATGGTTTATTTAATAATGTGCTCTTGCATCTATTGTACGATACAACGCGATCTCCTTGGTATATATAGTTTCTCGCCTTAGCTATATAAAAGCCGCTTGGGGCGTACGATCCTGCTGTCCACTGTGTAGAAAATATGTGCTGACTTGTATATGAGAGCCTGTGTATCACTGAACGATCTTCCTACTGGCAT
>NW_024468515.1:31069-58961 GCF_001632365.1 Laetiporus sulphureus 93-53 | reverse complement strand
TTGGGGCGTACGATCCTGCTGTCCACTGTGTAGAAAATATGTGCTGACTTGTATATGAGAGCCTGTGTATCACTGAACGATCTTCCTACTGGCATCAGGCCATCTCATATTGCTTGTCCACCACCAGTCTCAGATGAGAAAGCCTGGAATGGGAAAGGTTAAGCTTCCGCTCAAGTCTTCCTTGCGTCCTCCTATGCCGCAAGTTGGTGAGATAAACCGCAGTTCTAGCATTAATGAATGACTTCGCCGGGTTCCTACTACAGTTGCCACTACCTTGGGAGGAAGTCCAACCAATTGGAGCCTGTGAACACAACCACTGGCATGTGAGCGAATCGATCCGAACTTTGTACCTCCGATGACCTCAACTTCATGGGGATCCATCTCAGCTCGCTCTGCATTACATTCCCGCCGAGATGTCATCTGTGTCTCAAGGACATAGTGCATATACATCAACTGCATCGACTCTCGAACATGCGAAGTGTAATTCAGCACCTTTTCACGAGGCTCTTTACAGCGGCACTGAAAGAGCTATTACTCAGAGGATGGTTCTCCCCGTGACGCAATCGCACCGATTACACGGCGATCTTGGCGTGGCACATTTATAGACCGGAGCGAAAGGTATAAATCTTGAGGGAAACCCTCCCACATGCAGCGACCGACGTTACACACAGCTTACACCCAACCAACGTGAATTGATCATCATGAGCCTTTGCGAACACTGTGTTTCCGGTGAGTTCCGTCCTTGAGCCTCCGTATAATTGCAAGCTGACGATCGTCCGCTCTCCGATCTACATAGGCGTGCGCCATGAGGGCACCCCCGAGGGTGAGCTAATACTTGAGCTTGAGGTGCTGATCTGCGTGCTGATCAGAGTTCGATGCGCAGGCAAGTTCGAGGAGATCGCGGGCGTGAGCTGCTACGTCGCGACTCCCTCGGGTGACTATGCCAAGGAGAAGGTGATCTTATACCTCACAGACATCTTCGGTGTGGAGTTGCCCAATCACCAGGTGTGTCCGAGTGAGAGTGCGCCCCTCTCGACTACCAGTCTGACCATGTTCTCTATCTGCACACCATTATAGTTCCTCGCGGATGACTATGCTCGCAACGGGTTGAAGGTCGTCATTCCAGACATCCTGAACAAGGACCCGGCACCCGCGGATGCGCTTGATCCCGGCTCGACCTGGGACTTCATGCCCTGGCTGGGAAGGCACGGCATGGAGACTGTCCATCCCGTCCTCGACAAGGTCATCCCTGCCCTCAAGGTGACCGGGGTGCAGAAGATCGCCGTGCTCGGGTACTGCTATGGTGCGCGCCCGGCATTCGACCTCGCGTTCAAGAATACTGTCTCGGTCGTGGCGGTGTCGCACCCGAGTCTCCTGCAGGTCCCTGCTGATCTCGAGGTTCGCCGAGTCGAATCCTGTTTGCAGCATAGACGGATCTGATGTGCCATGATGTGTGTCCGCAGAAATACTCCGCTGAGTCCAAGGCGCCGCTCCTGATCAACAGTTGCGAGGTCGACCAGATGTTCCCGAAGGAATCGCAGGCTAAGGCCGACGAGATTCTCGGTGGCGGCAAGTTCGCGCCTGGGTATGTGAGGACTTACTGGGAAGGATGCACTCACGGCTTTTCCGTGCGAGGCGACATGGTACGTACCATCTACTCACTTTTCCCACGTACCAATGGTGAACTTTGCTATTTGCTACCCGACAGAGTGACCCGAAGGTGAAGGCGGGCAAGGAGGGAGCGTTCAAGGCGACCGTCGAGTTCCTCAAGAAACATTTGTAATGGATACCCTACTGAACCGAAAGTGGTATTAGGTTCGTGTGTGTCTTCAAGAATGTATGCGTTGTACAGGATTGGGGCAGCGAAAAGATGTCATTCAGGACGAAGTGAGGATGTGCGACGCAAGCGATCGACGCATTGATGGTCTGTCGATGACACATCTACGATGGAAATCTCCGTTGGGATCACCGCGCTGATGGCAACGCATGAAGCAAGCGAGAGGGCGGGATGCCGGAGAATGGTCACTGCAAATTCCGATCGGATAGAAGTGTGTAATCGCGGACCACAGTACCAAGTGGGGCCAACACAGACATCCAGCGGTGTATGCGTGCGAACCCTCTTCAGTGATTGCCGTGTTCTCAATCGTGAGCCTTTATTGCGTTAGGCGTATTTCATGAGGAGGGCGGGAGGAGGGGGCATATACTTCACCGCGTCTTCCATAAGCCTCGCTGAACTTCAACAGGCAAACCGAGCAAGTTAGATGCATTGACTGCTATGTTGTTGAAATCCTAAGGAGACCACTCGAAGGTGAAAAATAGTTCTATTTCTGCCTGATGTATTCTGACCATACCTATCAAACCACCTAGTTTATCTGTAAAGCAGGATCCTTTCAGATTGATCATGCTCGTCATAATTGTTGTACCATACAGCTGTATGGCGAATGACTCTGCATGCAACGATCCAGGGTCGTGAGTCTCAGACATCGCAAGTAAAGACCCAGCTTCTGCAAAGGCTCTAGGGCTTCGATCAGCATGGGACTACAGGCCATGCCCTAGCGAGATACTGTCCACGAAGGCGGCCCTCGATAAGGTCCGCTCACTGAGGGCAAGCAGTGTGAATTCGAGGGTTGCTGCTGTAAGATCGCCGCCACTAGTGCTACAGGGCGGGCCCCTCGGTATTGATGATCCCCGCTTCAAGGCTCAATGTTTTCTTCCGATCAATCGCTGTCCCATACCGTACAGAGCCGAATCCAAAGCCCCGTTTTTGATCAATAGCTGTGAGATCGACGAGGTGTTCACGAAGAAATTTCAAGGTCAAGGCCGACGAGATTTTGAGAAGTGGCCGGTTCGTGCCCGGATACAGAGGACTTGCTGGGAAGGGTGCGCGCATGGATTCACTGTACAAGGCTACATGGCGAGTCTAGCGGTATGCTAACGGTGTACTTGTCCTCTCAGGACGACTTGAAGGCGAAGGGGGAAGGGGGTTGAAGGAAGGGGCTTCAAGCCACCATTAAGTTTCTTCACAGATACCTGTGACTGGAGGATGTAATGAGCTGCAACTTAGATTGTCAGAAGATCATAGAAACAAAGTACGTATTATGTCTTAGCAATGCGTGTGCCAGCAGCACCATGGACGTCGTAATACAATGATGCGTAAAATCTTTCCGGGCAGTCACAAACGATGATCGTGATTTCGAGCCAAGACCGTCTGATATATATCTATGCAGACTAACGTTGAGGTGCTCTCGTGCTCTTTTCTCTACGCGTCTCAGGCTATTGCAGAGCTTTCTCAGGCCTCTCTACATCGATTTCCTCTGCTATAGGTATACATAGCCATGACATACTGCGGCAGGCACGAGACCGGCCATCGCTCGCTTGCAGTGCATCATGATTTCAGTGGTGTATGCGGTTTCACTCAAATGATCGCGATGCTTCTTGTTCTCAGCTATTATCCGCACACAAACGCCTGCTCGACACGACACCAATAGAGTCTGTATGATTGCTCCCTCACAGCTGTGATGGCAGACGAATACGCGTATGAGATGCCAAGTTCTTGGAGGTCGCTCGCAAGCGCCGCGTCGAGGCAGATCAAGACCTACGTCTCCCAGAAGGAATTTAGACGAGCGTCTCCTTCCAGCAGGGGCATTATCGGTGACGAGGGTAGCTCAAGGAAACAGTCATGGACACAATGGGCTGGGCAGAAGTTGCGGCAGGTGCAAGGTGAAAACACGGGCGTGGAGCAGGTGTTGCTGTTTCCCGGATGGGCCGCGAGGAGGTTCCACGAGCCTTCAAACAGCGTTATGGAAGGTCAGTAAATCTCACGTAGGAATTCGGAGGCACAGACGGGCTGCAGCCGATGGTCTCTGCGCAGCGACAGATAGTTGCTGGCATGATCTTGAGTTCGTCATTGGATTGTCATCTGTGCACTTGTGATAGTTTCTGCCACTAGCTTAGTGCCCCTGTGCCGGAACTATGCATCTCGAGCTTGATTCTTGAAGCAGAGTACAGGTCCCTTTGCCTCAATCTTAATCATGCATTGAGTGGACCGTATATGCTGGATTCTCACTGCGCGCGAATTCACAGATGCACCATTTGAGATAGAAGTCTATATATCGGGCTACGCTTCGCGGGCAAGCGGGCCTGGTTTCAATACGCGTTCTGGAAGAGCGTTTCTCAAAGTCGCAACCAGTACGTCTGTCCTATGTCCTTATCGCGCATGTGATAACGAAAAGCCATAGGTTTCGCGGCGATTCCGAAGCTTGCGATGCAAGCCAGTCAGGGTAATGGACAGTCTGGATGGACACAGAACACCCCACTAAGCAAGTCTACGGAAGACCTCCTCGCGAACATACAGCTACCTGTCAAACCTGAAGAGACGGACGAGAATGCGGAAGCCGAGGCACTGGAGAAACAGCTCCACGACCTCCGTTTGGATCCCTCAAGCACCACAGAGACGGAGTCGCTCGCGTCTTCCTCGGGCACTTCTTCCATGGACTCGGAATCCCCGTCTAGTCCGGCAATTTCAATGACAGGTCCTGGTGCACACTTCGGCGCACTATCTCCTTT
This sequence comes from Laetiporus sulphureus 93-53, assembly GCF_001632365.1. Lineage (NCBI taxonomy): Eukaryota > Fungi > Basidiomycota > Agaricomycetes > Polyporales > Laetiporaceae > Laetiporus > Laetiporus sulphureus. The sequence continues at coordinate 54,395 of NW_024468515.1, read as the reverse complement.
AATTCAAAGATGGAATAGGAACCTCGAAACACGCTTGCACCCATTTTGGAATTGCACATCACTGTCTGCCCGGACAGTGCGAGTCTCACTTTATGCCACAGATCCCTCACTGTATCAGCCGGAAGACCAGAGGACGAGCGGAGATTATATCACACACCAGCCGCTGATGCGACGCGACGTGGTCACTGGGCCGGACGGCTCGTTCCAGATGAAGTTCCATGTCTCATGGGAGACACTATGTCTGCATCCTGAAGGTGTCCACGTAGCATTCGGCGACAGACGGCTGGAGCAAGATCTATTTGTGGTCGCTGAGTTGATGGCACTTCCACCTCGGCCACCACCCAATACCACACCCTATCAACCACCTCCTCAGTATTCGCCCTCGCCGTCCGCATCCTCATCGATACCAGTCCCTCTTACATCTTCAAGAGTGAGGGTAATTTCGGATATCGATGATACAGTGAAGCTGGCCAGCGTGCTGAGCGGAGCTCGCGCAGTGTTCCAAACCGTCTTTGTGAAGGATCTGGATCAGAGCATCATTCCCGGCATGGCGGACTGGTATATGAAGATGTGGAGACGCGGCGTACGGTTCCATTATGTTGTAAGCATTTCGTGAACCAGCTTCATGTCGAGGCTAGTCTGATGATGCATCCAGTCGAATGGGCCATTTGAGCTGTTACCGATCATCAACCAATTCTTCCAATTGAGCCATCTTCCGCCGGGTTCAATCAAGCTGCGGTCATACGGAGGCCGCTCGTTATTCACAGGCCTTCTCTCCGCTCCAGCCGCTCGTAAACGCGCTGCAGTAGTTGAGGTGCTGGATAACTTCCCTGACGGACAATTCATAACAGTCGGGGACTCGGGAGAACAGGACCTGGAGCTCTATGCTGATATTGCACGCGAGCGCCCTAGACAGATCATAGCGATCTTTATCAGAGACGTTATGGTGGACAGCGACTTGCCACCTCTGGATGACCCCACAGGTACAAAAGCGCTTGTGCGGAAAGTGCAGCGTCAGAACACATCTTCCTCCGCATCCTTGATGCCAGTACGCTCCACAGCAAGGAAGAACTCCCTATCTAGACCCATGACTCGTTCTGTATCAGAGCAGCAAAGTGTCTCGGCCCCGCGGACTCCAAAGAGGACGCACTCGTATAGCGAAGTACCACTGGATGATCATGAGGCATCACTTCGTCTTTTCAACTCGACATCAATGGCCGCATCGCCTATCAACGAGGAGCCCGAGGATTTCTATCCCGAGTCCCTTCCGCCTCTCGCTAACGAGCAGCAGTTCGGCGAGTTCGATTCGGATCCAAGACCATACCTTACCGAAGCAGAACGCAGACGGGAAGAACTGCAGAGACGTGTATGGATTGCGCGTGGTGCTGTCCCAGCCCACATTTCTTTGCGTGTGTTCAGACACCCACAAGAATGTGTAGAAGCCATGAGTATCCTTGATGGTCTGCAGGTAGGATGAGGGGGCGGTGGTTCACTGTAGTAGTCGCACTTGTATCCGGCAAAAGACTACTGCAGACATAACATGCGAGAGCACAGAAACATAATTACAACACGATAATGGGTATAAATTATGCAGGTTGTCCATCTGACATTTTCTCCTCTACCTGCACATGTTTCGCGGCCGCCATCCGTTGGAGGGCAGCATCAATCGCGTTCAACATGTCCCGAAGTTCCTTCATGTCGACGTTAGCAGGATGTCTACATTATGCAAACCGTTATACATGCCTTACTGTCCGGTTCAAATGACAGCCCCACTTGAACAGCATTTCTGGCTTCGTGGAATTTGTTCAAACCCAGCAATGCCTTCGCTTGCCGGTAGTGACCTTTACTCCAAGGTCGTCTGATTTGTATGACAAGCTCGGCATCCACAAGGGCATTGATGTAGTCTCCCGCCTCCAAGAATGCAGCGGAGCGGTTCGAAAGAATAGTAGAGAGCTCTTCTCGCATTATCTGCTGTGCCTCCCAAGGTGGACGCTGCGCGGCTATATTCGCTGCCATAGAATACCGCTGGATTGCCTTGTCATGCATTCCGGCCTTGAACAACGCCTAGACAGAGCGTCAGGCTCGTATGAATGTTGTGACTAACAGTGCCATACATTTCCTTCTTCCTTGGTGTTGTTGATAGCTGCCGACAGCGGCTTGCTAATGACCTGGGGCGGAGGTGGACAACGGAGGTTCGGGTTGGCCTGCAGCGTACGTGACAGTCGGTTCAGATTAGTGTAATCGACGTCGCACTCTGCGCACTTCTCGAGAGAGTGCTTCCCGCATAGCGCAGACGCGTTCTCTGGAGGTCCGAGGGCGATGTCGACTGGGCGAAAGCTCGCTTCGATTAGGGCCTGCATGACCGGGTCGGGCTGACGCATCACGATCTGTGGTTGCTGCTGTGGAGGAGGGCCATGTGTGTGGCCTGGATGTTGTCCTGGGGCATGCGTGTGCGAGTGCGACATGTCTGGGAAATGGGCACGACGTCCGCAACGCGTCGGGAGCGATGAGGTCCTCTGGCGGACGGAGGCTGAGTGGCGTGCCACGTCCCCGGTGACTTACCAAATATGGTACACAGCTTAGTCATCCCGCGATTCCGTTACAAACCCAGAACGGGGCCGCAATTTTTCTTCCATCGCCTTTCTGGTGAACCATCATCTCGTCTCAAACGTTTTAGAGAACACTCGTCTTCCGACTCAAAGTACTCTTTCGTTCGAACTCGCTTAATATGACCAATGGAATTGTAAACGGTACTGGGCTAGAGAGTGAGTTTGGTGAGTCTTTCAGACCCACAGGATGCGCTGGCAAGGTACTAACCCCTCCTCCAGCTTCTCTCGGTGTCAACGGTACAAAATCAGCATATGTTCCTCCGCATATGAGGAACACGCAGCGGGCTGCGTCTTCTCCCGCGGTTCCTACCAACGGGTGAGTAAATTTCGTGATCTGCATGTCCATGATTGTCGTACTGATTATTGCTCACAGGAACGGCTGGACTGACTCCCGCTCTCCCACTCCTTCATCCCGCGGCGGTTTCGGTGGTAGCAGGGGTGGCTACGGTGATAAAGGCTCTGGCGGGCACGTTCGCAATGAGCGATGGGGAGGAGATCGCGCATCGAGCAACTGGTCGTCAGGGCGCGGCGACGGTGCGCCTCGTGAAAATCTTGGTTACGGCGTGTGGAAGGATGGCGTGCACATCCCTGGTGCTCGCAACGTGCGTATGGAAAAGGAGCTTTTCGGTGATGAAGACGACCCGTCTAAACAGCACACCGGCATCAATTTCGAGAAATACGACGATATCCCCGTGGAGGCTACTGGTGCCGACGTACCAGAGCCCGTGAATGCATTCACGTGCCCACCGTTAGACCCTGTTCTCCTGGAGAACATTGGCTACGCTCATTACGCTACCCCGACGCCGGTACAAAAGTATTCGATACCTATTGTTGCAGCCGGCAGAGACCTCATGGCCTGTGCTCAGGTAAGCAGTGGCTGTTTATTCATGCTCGTCAATGGTGTACTCACGCATCTATGTTCATAGACTGGTTCTGGGAAAACAGGCGGTTTCTTATTCCCCATTCTATCGGCTTCGTTCACTAATGGACCACGGCCCCCTACGGCTGACGCTGTGAGCGGTGGATACGGCCGCGCTCGCAAGGCCTATCCCACCGCCCTTATCCTCGCCCCGACTCGTGAACTGGTCAGCCAGATTCACGAAGAAGCTCGCAAGTTTTGCTATCGCTCCTGGGTTCGTCCCGCTGTGGTGTATGGTGGTGCCGATATCAGTCAGCAGCTGCGCCAAATCGAGCGTGGCTGTGACCTCCTTAGCGCCACCCCTGGCCGCTTGGTGGACCTCATTGAACGTGGGCGCATCAGCCTTGCAAACATCCAATATCTCGTGCTGGATGAGGCCGATCGTATGCTGGACATGGGTTTCGAGCCTCAAATCCGCAGGATCGTGCAGGGTGAAGACATGCCTGGCGTACAGGAACGCCAGACATTGATGTTCAGTGCGACGTTCCCGCGCGACATCCAGATGCTTGCAAGGGATTTCATGAAGGACTACGTTTTCCTCTCTGTGGGCCGTGTCGGTTCGACTTCGGAGAACATCACGCAGAAGGTCGAATACGTTGAGGACGCCGAGAAGCGCTCAGTCCTTCTTGATGTTCTCTCCGCGCACGAATCTGGACTGACGCTGGTCTTCGTCGAGACAAAGCGGATGGCAGATATGTTATCCGATTTCTTGTTGGCGAACCACCTTCCTGCAACATCTATCCACGGCGATCGTACTCAGCGAGAGCGTGAGACGGCACTGCAGACTTTCCGTACCGGCCGTACCCCGATTTTGGTTGCCACTGCCGTTGCTGCTCGTGGTCTCGATATTCCGAACGTCACTCACGTCATCAACTACGATCTGCCATCCGACATCGACGACTATGTCCACCGTATCGGCCGTACTGGCCGTGCAGGAAACGTTGGCATCGCCACCGCGTTCTTCAACCGCGGCAACCGCAACATGGTCCGGGACCTTCTTGAACTGCTGCGTGAGGCAAATCAGGAGATCCCTGCCTGGCTTGAGACGGTCGCTCATGAAAGCTCCTTCGGCGGCGGCAGCGTGCGTGGTGGCCGTGGTGGTCGTGGCAGAGGAGGAGGCCGCACGCAATCTACCCGTGACTTCCGCCCTGCTGGTGGAGGTGCAGGTGGCTATGGTGGCCGTAGCGGAGGCGCTGGCTACAGTGGTGGCAGCCCGCAGTACGGCGGCTATGGCGGAGGTGGAGGCTATGGCGGAGGCAGCTACGGCGGCAGCGGAGGCGCAGGCGGAGGCAGCTGGTGGTAGATGATCCACTGATCGAACGCCAATGTCCACTCCAACCATGCTTCCACTTCGAACTCAATTCTTCGCTCTCCATGCCCTATGTGATCCGTCGGACTCTTCACATCCCCATTATGCCCGCTTCCCTATGACACAAGAAAAACTTCCAATTTCCAACGGTCGTCGCTCTATACCGTTTCTCCCCCTCGTGAACTTTGCGCTGCTCTCACATCATTGTGGTTTTCGTCTCGTTGCATAACTGCTCATGGTCTATTGTAGGGCCCTACCTAATCATCGTCTGTTTTCATAGTCGGGCGCGCGCGCGCCCTCTTCGCTTACGCATCATATCCCATAGACGAGGGGCCATCCTCCAGCATGAGCAGATCTTTGTCGGTCTTCGTTTCGCGATACCCTACTCATTGCGACGCGCAGGTCGTACATTTTATAGATTAGCATCACGAGACAATCTGTTAGAGCATCGCACATCTTGTAACGTAGTCATAGTCTAGCATATCTCTCTATCAATGACATTTTTATAGCTGTATAGATCCATATTGCGGAGCTCCCGCGAGTGGACTACCATCCGAGGGTAACCCGCCAGTGGCTGATGCTGGTAAGCCGACCAATCACGCGCACCACTCATCCTCTCTTACTACCACTCCCTTTCACGGACTGCGTGGCGCCTTTCGCACCGAGATAGTTGACCAATACCGCGTATATTCACCACGGAGACCACGTCAGCCACGGTTCTCCTAATTAAGTCATCTCACAAAGAGTCTAACGACCTTTCTTTCCTATAGCCACCACAGTCACTACTGCAAGTCATGTATCGACCACTTTCCCCAATATTTGACGTGCCAGAATTCCCGACGTTCCGGAGAGTGAAGCCACTACCCAAACGCAGACGGACTTCGGGGACGTCGTCGTTGCATGATGCCGCGGGGAATCCACTGCCCATCGTCCCCACAATGCTTGACGCAGGCGCGGACGAGCTGACTGTGCACACGAATGCCATGACTGCGCAGATGGCCCTTCAGTCGTACTACATGCCCGCGCTCGGCGCTATGCAGGACTTCTTCAAGAGCGGGCTGGCATCAGCGATGTCTGCACCGATCGATCTCGGAGGGGGGTCTTTTGGCGCAGGGGATTTTCGCGGGGCACACGACGAGGAAGCGGGGGAGGGCGAGTATGTCGACCACTTGCAGCAGCCCGGGAACACAAAGAAGAGAAAGGTACCCACGAACATGTCCGGGTCGGCTCATGGACACGACATCAGCTCAGGCACCGCTGGAGCGGAGGACGAGCCTGTGGGCCGTGGGATCCCTGCGAACGGACGTGCGGGACGGGAGCACGACCCTGCGAACGCTCGCACATCGCTGGCCTCTACAGGGTGGACAGTGCAGAAGAAGGACAAGCTCCCTCGGGCGACACGCGCGGGCCTGAAGCACAAGGAGATGCTGAAATCCCGGAAACGACAGCTGGCCGCCGTCCTGGGAGCACTGTCCCAGGGTGACACACTGGCCCTTGACCAGGCCCTCTCGGCTAGCTACCCCTTTGCCCGCACAGGCATGAGCGGTGATCCGAAAGACGCCCCGCCGCTTAGAGTCCGACTGTCTCGGAGAAGGAGTGCCCGCCTGGCGCGCGCATTCAAAGCCTTCAAAGCATCACTGCCGCCTACACTACAGGAATCACGGTCACTCGTCGTACCTTCCACGGAGTTCACGTTTGAGTGCCGTAGCGCCAGTGAGTGGATGTGCAATATCAGGAGTACGCTCTTCTGAACAGGTTGCGCCTCAGCGTCGGACCGCCTTATTGCGACGAGAGAAGAAGTTGCGGTCTTGCATGCACGCTTCGAGCAGGAGCTTGAGAGGCAAGCGACCAAGGCAGCGGAGGCAGCGAAGCAGGCCGAGAATGCGCTAAATGGACCCTCTGCGAAGCGCACGGACCGCTCGAAGCAGAAGGGCAATAACACGGTGCGTGGCTCAGAGCACAAGGTGGAAACTGCAGCGCACCCATCACAGGCAACGAAGGATCGTGGCGGCAAGAAGAAGAAACGGTCAGCTCTTGCGAACGCTTCCAACCCTCACCACTTGAAGAACTACGTTCCCTCACGCCTTCCTAATTCTGGGCATGCTAATTCCGCGCAGGCCGTTCAGAATGCCCAGAACCTCCTTAGTCCTCTGCCAATCCGCTTCCTGTCCGCCGATATTCCTCCACGACGCCGGAAGAAGTCTGACCGGGCTGTCATTCCTGTGTCGACTCTCGCGAACCCTGCGGACGAGTGGATATGCCCTTTCTGCGAGTACGGTTTGTTCTATGGTGACGAGGCAGAATACAGGAGTGCTGTCAGGAATCGCAAGAAAATATTGCTGAGACGTCGGCGGGCGCGCGAGCGAGCTGCCGCTGCTGCGAGCGGCGCTGCTTCTGTGAAGCCGTCAGAGAAGGACGTCCCTGCGTCTGACGATGCCCACACCGGATATGAAGCTTCTGTCGGGAACAGCGGAGCGCTTGCCGCTGGCAAGCAGGCGAAGATGAAGGAGGAGCGGGACCGGGGCGGGGCTGAGATCACACAAGTAGCACTAGGATAATAACGGATAGTGCAGCACGGATCTGCACTGTATCACGCACATTATCATACGCCTGGCATGTAATGGTCGCAGCCTGCACAGGGCTAGAATACGAGATCACTGGTGGACTTACACGGCTGCTTCGGACATGCGAAGGGAATCAAGATGCACCTTCAGATTGACTTTTGTCACGTGCGTCAGTGAGCCACTGGGAGCTTCTCCGATTCTCTGTGTTTGAATCCAACACAGCGCAGGACTCGCTTCGCTGATCGTCAGTCGAGCACGTCTTCATTTCCGGCATCGTGTTGACGTTGGTCGCGCTGTCTGGTGCTCTGAGCAAGTTGTGCAGCGGCGGTCGGCAGAGCGCGCGACATAGAGGGTTCAGCCGATTTCCGCGGCAGGCAAAGTGGCAGGAGGGTGAATTATCAAGTGTCACACCTTACGGCAAAGCGTAGGGCAGTATTCGCGAGCCAGGCAGGCTGGAGGTGGTCAGCACAGCAGAGCCGTCCTTTGAGCATGTAAGTTCCTTTTCGTTCTGTCCGCGTGCGGTCCTGGACTCGGTAGATCTGCCGATCGGCGTCGCTGGTCTGATTCACAATCAGTTTCGCGCTGTTCCCCGCCTCTGCGTCGCCAGATGTGTTGGCGGCCTTTCTCCCTTGTCTGTAGACGCATCCATTCCTTTCTCTGACCCATCTCTTTGCTGCTCTTCCCCGTCGCCTTCCAGCGATATAAATGGTGTACTCTGCTCGTATTCCCCCTAATGCCTCCCTATTTTCCTCTCGATCGCCAACCACTCACGGCACCAATTTTTACTGCTCTTGCTCAGCCCGCTCACCGCAGTCCGACGCCCGTTAGTTCTTACACATCACTCGACCACGCGCTGGGTCCCGCAGGCGCTCGTGAGAGTAACCATCCTCTACACGAACCACCACCTCCCGCGGGCCACCTCCCGCCAAACCATATGGCCTCCGACGGTCGATACGTTTATTCTGCCCCCCAGGAGGTCGCTGCCTCGCCCTACGGCTATGCGCCTTATCCGGCGCCTCCGTACGATCCCGCCCATTACGCCCAGAGCATGCCGCGCCAGCCCATCCGCTCGGCCTCAACTCAGGCCCACTCCCCACATCCGCCGCCCCAGCCGTACAGCGCGTCGCAGCAGTCATACCCTCCTCAACCGCCATATGGGCCGCCGCCTTACGCAGTAGCCCCACACCCTACGGGCCCGTGGAGTCACGAGGCTTGGGCACATTATCCACATCCATATCCTGCTCCCCATCCGCCCCAGCCGCCAGATCAAAACCCTTCTTATCCTCCAAATGGCGCGAGGGCTGATGCGCCTCCCGTCGATCATCGCGCATATCAGGCAGGACCTTCGCGGCCCGAGCCCCATCGCACAGATGAGCGACCGTCGCGTCCGGTGGAAGCGGCGCCTCAATCTAAAGTACGTAAAACTAAGGAGAACGAGCCGCCCGCTCCGGCACCTCCGCGCTCGCCTCCTCTAGGGCTCGATCTTACAAAGGTACTTTTATATCTCGTCGGGCCACTCATCAACGAGAGCTAATCTCGCGTGCGCGATGCATTCCGTACAGTTAATGGAACAGTACCGCGTTGTTTTGGACTCCTCAGCGACGCTACTCAATGATAACTCTTCGCGGACATCGATACCTCTCGAGGCTGCCGAGGCTATGATGCAGGCCGCCCGATTTGGTTTCCAGGCACTAGAGTCGGCCAGTAAACGCGTGACGCAGGCCGATATCTCGCGCTCACCCAGTGAACGCACACCAGAAGAAGCCGACTCTGCTGCGCCAAAGCCGCGACCGGTCAGTTGGCAACCATCTTGATACGATCCCACTTTGTCTTATGCTCTATTCTGGCTTCTCAGCAACCGTCTGAGGCACAGCCCAATCCTGAGGGACAGACTTGCCTAGGATGTCATGCAACCTCTACACCTGAGTGGCGACGAGGACCAATGGGTGAGTCGGTCACCAGGGGCAAGTCGTATAATCAGGCTGAGTTTGCGCATGTAGGTCCGCGCACTCTCTGTAACGCCTGTGGGCTCGTGTATGCAAAACTCGTGAGTTCCGATCTCGAGTCTGGGCCAGCAGTCGCTGGAACCGTCTGATGTCACAGATCAAGAAAAGAAACCGTGACCCTGCTCGCGCGCGAAGTTCGTACCTCGGCGGGAATTCGGGCAGCCAAGGAGGCAACGATGATTCTGCTCCAGCCTCCAGCGGCGAAGGCGGCAGCGATGACGAGGGCTCGCTTGTCTCACAAGACCGACGGAGCGAGGGTGGTTTCCACGGTGGACGAAATTGATATTACGTAGGGCATCCAGACTGTCTCTTTTCGGGTTATAGACTCGGCTGCACTCCCCTTCGGCTTGCTTCGTCTTCGTCCGTCTCCTTATCTTGTTGCCTGGTCGTGTGTTCTGTAAACATAGGGAATTTTCGTGCGTTCTCCATGTCACTTGATTCCCATAGTATGTCGCCGAGCTGATTATCGTCCCCACCATCACCAGGCCGCTTCTTCATCCTGTCCGTTTAGGACTGCTCCGTGCATGCCCGTGCTCGTGTCTGGTGCTCAGTCCGTGTCCCAAACGCTTTCACGCTTTTTGTTTCACCGGACCGCCTGATCTCCGTGGGGCTAGCGTGTATATCCCATTTATCGCCGCTCAGGTTTATGGATTGCCGCACCAAGTCACATATGCTCGCTGCACATTTCCACGCCCATTCTTCTATGCTCTCCTAATCCGGCCACAATTCTCTCATTCTCCCGACCGTCGGCGCTCCCTCAACAATCGGTGGACAATAAAAAAGCCGCTCTCATTCAAAGCGCAGTAGGTCGAGCCCGCTCTGCTTATGTAGTCATTAAATATTGTATCTTTCGTAGGCGCAGTACCGAACGGTCATGCTCTGGCGGACGCCATCCTAATAAATACCCGGTGTGTATACTGGTTCCGGGATGAGCTTGATGCAGGAAACGGTCCCTGAGTGATGTTAATCCGTCCCTTGCACACTTGACAACTGCTGTCGGTCGTCTGTCCGTCGGCAGAGGCCTGAATTATTCTCCTCATACCCGATGTTTAGCCAGCCAGGATGTGCGCGATCGGTGCGGATCTCTCGTGCTTCCTGGGAAGAATGCGCTTCCGCAGAATATCAGACGGCAACTTCCTACTTGTTCTCCTACCCATGGGAGTTCCAGAAGCAGCTTCGCGACGTCGGGAAGCGTCATCTGTTTAGGTAACTAAATAGCGCCTTCTGATTGATGCATCGGCATTGTTACGACGGTGGAAACAATACCGGTGAAATATTGAATATGAAGAATACACGACATTGTTTCCGTGCTTTAGCTATACACATGATGATTAATGCGGAGGTCTGTATGTACACGCAGAGCCGTATAAATAATTATACTCCTTGGGAGCTGCATACCAGAACAATCACGTCTGACACCGTAGAACAGGCCTATGGACGACTAGAACCATCATAGTAGTCAGGGTTGAAAACGTCCGTCTCACTCTCACCACTCATCGTCGGATGCGGAGCGGTCCGCCATCGCTGCCCAGACCTCTGACTCGCTTGTATCGTATTCCTCGTCTTCGCCCTCTGGCACCAGCTTATACGCCGACACATTCCCGCGCGGGTTCACAATAATGTTCCATCTCTCCGGGCGCTCGTACATGTCCGCGGATATCCAGTCCATGAAGATCTCCCCGGACTCGTCGCCGGTGTGCAGGCGGATGTTCCACCCGAGGTACACTGTGGTGCCGGTTTCCTCCAGGACCGCGGTCAGTCCTGCTGCGTGCGTATACCCCATCGCGAAGAGTTCGATCATCTGGGGCGTCGCTCCTCGACGGAGCATTGCGAGGTCGTCGTCGCTCAGGTGGTCCATATACTCGACGTCCTCGTCTCGGGCGGATGACCTGGGCGGCGCCCACCGCGGCTGGACGTACCGTCCCTCGTATTGCTCTTCGTCTTCTTGCGTTCCATAGCCGTCGGCCGACCAGTCGTCATCATCATCGTCGTCGTCGTCGTAATCCTCCTGGTCTTCCTCTTCCTCATCGCTCTCGAAGAAATCCTCGAACTGAGCGAAGGCATCCGGGTGAAAGAATATACCCGCCCATGGGTCGTCTTCTGGAGGAGGTGTAGGCAGACGCGGAGCGCCCGGTGGGGTTCTCGCCTCTCCAAGCACAGACGTAATAGACTTCACGAGGAACAAAGGTATCGGCCGACCCTCCACTGCGGTGCGGCAGCATGGACAGGTCTTCCTGCGATATAGGAGAGACTCGGGATCGTTATCATCGTGCATGTCGTCATCTCCAGTGGGGGCAGAGCGGAACCATTCCTGCAGACACCGCTGACAAAGAACATGTCCGCAAGGAGATAGTCTGCAACCGTGAAAGCAGGATTAGTAGATGGTCACTGTGAAGGATTTGTCACAGACCCATGCGGTCTCGAAAGGAGGTCCATACAAATCTGACAAGTCAGATTAGTCTCGATGTTGCTCACTAGCTGCACGGCTAATCAGCAGAGAAATTCGTTCGAGGATACGGCCACTGACCTCTTCCGACTTCTTGTGTTGAGTCTGAAGTCTCTCCGCTTCCTTGACGTGGTCTTTGTGGATCTATTAACGGATGAGGAGATCCGAAAACCGCACGATAACGTGTATTGCACACCTTGACAGAATTGACGAGCTCTTTCTTCAAATCACTGTTTTCCTGCACAAAACATGAGCGCACTAGCTTGGCAAGCATGCATAAGCGACCGACCTTGCTTAACTTGTGTTGCGCTCTCTTCGATAGGGCCAATTGCTTATAACAAATGAGACCAAGAACCGCACGATACTCATCGACTGTCGACATACCTTCTTCAAGTGCTCGATCTCTTGCTTCAAACGAGAATGTTCAGAATCGTCACATGGGTCCTCTGGTGGATTATCGAGCTCCATGGGTTCTGGAGACGGTAATCTGAGGGACAGGCGATGTTGCGTGTCGCGGGACTTCGATCGCTCTTTCCGTTTGCCCCGACTACTACTCGAGCCACTGTTTCCGCAGAGTCGTAGGATGGTCTCGCTTCCCTCGACAAGCATGGACAACGGTCTGTGTTTACTTCTGGGTTTCCGCTCTCGTTCGGAGCCAGCATCGTCAGCGTGAGTTACTAGGTCGTTGGGTGCTGACGAGGAGGATGCAACGAGAGGTCTCTTCTTCTTCCGACTGCCTGGATCATTGCGCGCCAGAGGAAGCTCCTCAGGTATACGTAAGTCCGGAGAGCGCGACTTGCGCCTTCGTGTCAATGTGCTTGATGCAGTCGGTTGAAGCCTATTCTCCCGCTGTCGACCACTAGCAGTCGGGCGTCGGTGAGTTGATGGTGGTGGCGGCGCGAGAGACATGGCTATATTGCTTGCTTTTTAGGACCTCCAGACAATGTGAGTAAATAAGCAACAGCAAAAATCTCAGCAAAGTGGTTGCTTCTTACTCGCAACACAAGATGACTTTGGCAACGGACGTGACGGTTGAGGACGAGGTGAGGGCAGCCACGAGCAGGCGCCCCGTCGACGTGCATCAGCGTGACTGTCACGTTGGCCACGCGGCTTGACGCGTGTCGTCACAGATCACGGACGCGATCATCCCCGCGCGGTACGCGACTCTCGCATCACGTTCTTCTTTACGTCCAGACGCGCAGAATTCTCATCTAACGTGGCGCTCTCGCTGCGTGCGGCCAATCTACAAGACAGCATCGACGGCATTGGCGAGTGCGCCGGACAGACCGCATCGTCCATGGAGGAAGCCATGGATAGCTTGCGACACGCCGGGGAAGACTTGTTCTCGTCGCAGGAGCTCCGCATGAAAGAGCGTCCCACGCGATCCTCGGGCACGTTATTCGTGGATCTCGGCAGTGACTTCGGGCCTTGCCAGGCAAATTCCGCAAAGCCAAAATTGAACACCGGCAACCGTGCACATAAAGACGCGATGCTGGGGACGCGTTCAAGCACAAAAAAGAACCTGACTAGCAGCGGAGACGAGCTTGACTTCCTCTCGCCCGACCGGCGACAAGCTGCCTCTGCGAATAAGAAGTCGAGCGGAGGCCGTAGCATGGCAGGCGCTGTGGAATACGAGAAGGAGGGGCAAAGGGACAAGCCGGACAAGATTTTTGTCAATGGAGAGTATCACGACATCAATCCCGACTTTCCTCCCGATCGAAAGCTCCCCTCATTCAAAAAGAAGACCGCTGGCAATAGGGACTCGCACCACAGCGAGTCGTCGTTGAACTCCCCCGCTCAGGTGCGAACTAGGTCGGCCACGTCTCGCGCTGCTTCCTCGACACCGTCGTCGCCTCCTGTCGCCTCCTCTTCGCGGCTGGCGCCGAGACTCGCGTATTCAGGCACGCGAAATGACACCATAGACGGGGGCACTTGTGGCGGCCAGCGCAAGGGACGGCAGAAGAAGCAGCCTCCTCTTCATGAACCCAGCAATCGTAAAGGCGCGCATACACCCATCTCCGTGGGGTCTGACGTCGAAGACGTGTTCGACACGCCGCGCGCAAAGGCGGCTCGGCGTCCCAAGCCGCGTCCAACATTCAAGGGCTCCAATGCGGAGAACGATGATGGATCAGAGGAGGAACATCCAAAGAATAACATGAAGCGAGGGAAGCATTTCAGACCTCTGGAGGAGTTTCCACATATGTCCCCGCTCAGGAACGAAAACGCTCCCGAGAAGACGAAAGGCAACGGAACGGCCAAGGATGAGGAAGATCCCATTGCAGCACTATCTCCTCTATCATCTCAAGCACGAGAACAGCATGCCACTGTTAAGGCAGCTACTAAGCTAAAGCTCCCCCAGGCATTTCCGATGCTGTCGCCCCTCTCATCGCCTGTCAGAAAGGACCATGGTAGGAAATCTCAGGTCAGCAGTGAGCGACAGGGGTCATTATCTCAAGGCAGCCGCTCGAGCAAGGGAAAAGAGCGCGCTGGCATGTTATCATCTACTGAAAGCGAGGACGATGAGGATGCTTATGCGCACTCAAAGTCTGGATATAAAGTCAGACCCTTCCCTATGGAGACACAAGTGCTCGAGGGCATCGGACATTCCCCTGGCAAACGCGGATCAGGCGAGGATAGCGGTGATGAAGATCTTGGGGTACCGAGGCGGGAGCGGAAGAAGAGACGTTCTGAGGAGAGCGAGTTGTGCGTAGCCTTACACCACATGCACGTTGTTGAACACTGCCGCTCAACACATCGCGACAGCCTGGCCACGAACATTGGTGCTAACAAATCATCGGAACTCAACGAAGACGATCTATGTCAGTTCAACACCCTATCTTGCTTCGACTGCAACTAATTTGTGCGATTTGCAGTGTACCTGAACTCAGCCGTTGACCCATCCACTCTATGTCCATGGTGCGACGAACCTCTGCCCTCCGCTCCAACTCCGCATCTCCTGGCGCTCATCGCGACCGCCCGCGAGGCGTCCTGGCCGGATCCGCGTCCGACAAACTGCCTCGGGTTACGTGCTGACTTGGGCCTGTTCGTCGATGTCTGCCAGCGCCATGAATTCGAGAACCACCATGTGCCGCTTGCGCGGCGGCGCGGATGGCCGACGGGAATCGACTGGGATGGTCTGTCTGCACGTGTGCAGGCGCTCCAGCCATGGTTGCAGGAGATCGTAGACGACGTGGACGAGGATTTCCAATTGGGCGCAGAGAAGGAGGATGAATCGGATGAACGTAGTGATGGCGACAAGTGGAATGACCGACCTAGAAAGGGCAGCGTGTTTTGGAGGGATGTGGTGACAAGGATCAAGAAGAAAGGCTCAAGGCAGCTGGCTGGCGTCGCGGGACAGTTTGCGAGCTTCAACAAAACTCAGCCTGGCTAGTGAGCATCATACATACCTCAATTTTGCTACTTTCTAATTCAGACTTTGACAGTTATGGCGAATTAGGATATGTGATTATCCACCAGACGATCTACAACCTCTTTCCGCCCTCTTCTTTCGACCCGCACTCCACCCTACCGTTAACTCCGACCGACTTCATCCAACTCGTCCTAGCGCCAGAGGCCGCCGTGTCGCTCGTCATGCACGACATGGACCAGACTCGCGAACAGGCAATTGCCACGCTTCACGAGAGCGCCGAGTACGGCGTCGCTATGTTTCCGGATGACCATCCGGACGGAGAGGATGTCGTCGGCGCTGGGGAGCAGATCATTATGCGGCGGGCGCAGCGGAGGAGGAAGGAATTGGAGGAGGAGGAGAAGATGGAGGAGATGTGGAGCACGCCAGAACCGCCGCCGGAGCAGCTGCGCAAGGGAAGGTGGAAAACTAGGCCCAAGAAGATGGCAGCGGAGGATGAGAATAGCGATGTCGAGACCAGCGATGCACCGAGTCTGGCGAAGGGTAAGGGCAAGACGAAGTTATCACGAGACAGAGTGAAGTCTTCCCGGGCTAGGACGGAGCTCAGAAACAACGTAATTGTGCTGATTGACGATGAGGATCCCGGTTCCATGCGAAAGAAGGGTCAATTTCAGGAGGCTGTGAAGTCATCAAGAACAAGGTCGAAAGCGCGTAGTGTTGCGCCGCCTTCCGACATGGACATAGCTTTCTGCGAGGACGGATCCAAGGAAGGTGGTCCGAACAAGCCAACAAGAAGATCTAAGCCCAGGAGGAAAGGCCGTGCTCCTGACACGAATCAAGAGAGGCAGTCACAGAGGGAGAAGGAGAACCTGCCCACGAGCGATAGCGCTGACTCGGATGCACGGAGAGTAGAATATCCGGACATGAAGCGAATGGCGTCGCCGGAGCTCCGGTTTGGTAGAGACGGGAATGTGCATCCCTCGCAGGGCTCGGAGATCGTTGAGCAGGATGCGACGCCAAAGGCCCAAAAGCTTTCTCAAGCGTCGTCGCAGTCATCCACTGGTGCAGCCGTCGGTGTTAGCCAGCGATCGATGCATCCTCTGTTGAGAGCGCGAGCGATGCATGCTCAATCGTGAGTAGACCTTGCATGCCATAAAGGGAACCTGACTCACTGTGCGTTCATTATGTACTACTGCTCTCAGGGACGAAAACCTCAGTCAAGAGCGTATGAAGGACAATTCTGCGGATACTTCTGACAATGACAATCGCGTCGGATTCAACGGTTCTGTTCGTCAATGCAACATCCGCGCTCGAGGGCGTACGAAGAAGGATTCCGAGTCTTTCAGATGGCTTTTGGAAAGCTCGAGTCCAGCGTCGTCACAAGAGACGCGGTAAAGCGCTGCACGTTCTTTCATACATATCGCTGGATGTGCACGATGGGCGACTGCTCGGCACTGATGGCTCTCCTAAGTTATGCATATCTTGCTGTGACTTTGGCCTTCCACTCTGCATCATGCCAATAATGATTCACTAAGTTATACTTTACACTGTCTTCTTCTCTACTCCCTCAATAGCCTCTTCCGCAGCCGATGCTGTCATTGTTCCTGGTGTTTTCGTACTTTCCTTTGCAATGGCCAAAGTATTCTTGTCCACTGCAACGTCCGTGCCATCCAGGCGTCGCACAGGCTGTGTATCCTCCCAACCAGGCAGCGGCTTGCCTTTTGACGTCTCGACGCGGGCGAAGAACTCAGGGCTCAGGAAGCCGTTCTCATCGCCCTCGGTGAGCACGACGCCGTTAGCAGAAAGATAAAACTTGATGCCGGCATCGAGCGCTTTTTGCACGTCGACGTAGATCAGGAGCTGAGACGAAGCGCGCATTCCTGTATGATACAAGTAAGTTAGAGGACATCTCGACAGCAAGAGGCAGTCACGGATGTTGGCTTACCGCTGATCACTCCTGATCCAGGGACGCCTTGGGCGAGATGGATGTGGTTTCGATTCATCTTCGATAGACCCTGTGAACCTGACGATACGTTCATTATGAATTATGAATATGCAAATGTACGATGCGTCTGAACGCTCACGAATATACTCCCATGCCTTCGTTGATGTGCCATGCACGGCGATTCCAGTAGAGATGTCCGCTGGGGAGTTTATCGGTTGCAGATCCAGAGCTACCGACTGAAAAGTCCATTCAGCTGCGCTGAGTAGGCGCATGAAATCGACGTACTTTGATAGAATGGCCCTGGTTGGCCCTAATCCACCAGATTCCTTCTGGGGAATCCGAGCTCCGGTCCGGTTCAGAAAGCAGATTATATCTGTTCTTATTGTCATTCTTCACGATCTCTTGTAACATCTCGAAGTTCAAATCTTTCATTTTAGGGCGCTTCAGCTACTTCGAAATCGTGCCCGGAGTCATTCATGTGTAGCATTACCTTGGAGAGGTAGGTAGGCGTACCAGGTCATCAACACGTACATAGCCATCTGACCGCATCACTAGTCCCTCCGACTTGGCACCGTGTCGTAACATCCAGGACAGAGTCTTAGACATGCGTGTTTCTGGGGAATCTCTGGGGTGTCCTCTGAGCTTGGCCGATCCACCGTGAGCGCGATGCTTCTTCTCTCGTTTCTCCGTCTGTGCCTCTTCGCTTTGGTCCATTTTGGTATGATATCGCGGGGCAGTAGTTACTCTGAATGACCTTCTGACGCTGATAGGATGTCTGAGAAAGAGCAGCTGAGGTCTTAGGCGTCTGACCGCAATTCTGAGCAGCATCGAAGCATCGCGCGTGATAAAGCGTGATCCTTTCGATCGTATACGCCGTGACGCGACGCGTCATGATGTGACATGCTTGCTTGTGACTGCACCACCGCCACTGCTACGTTGTGTGCTAGTGGAATCAAAGTAGGACAACCTTTCTTAAGATCAACAAGTTCTGTAGGTGTGTAGTACTACCAATTTGGCGACATCGTGACTAACCCTCGTGCAACTGTAACAGATACACGGGTGAATCATTCAGGACCCAACCCAACGTTCATCCCGATATCAGGCTCGCACAGTCCAAATGGATACAATGCCACTCCCTCCTACAGAACAACTAGAATCTTCCCCTAATGCCCCTGCTGAGTTGACAGCACCTGGACCTCGACCGCATCTTCTAAGCATCTTTCACGAACTATTACTACAAATACTCGAGCATATTGATGTGCCTGATGTGCTTTCCGTTCGCCAGGTCAGTGTTTACATGTTGACAATCAGTGCTTAGTCGAACGTAACTATCAATCCTGCGCAATGCGACGAATAGCAGTGCAAGTCGCTTGCCTCGCCGTGGCTGAGTTGATGTAATGCGGATGAGACGCGTATTCGTTCGCGTACCTCATAAAGTTGAAGGTGCCACGTTGCTCCGATGTGCACTTAATGATCATGTCAAAGGATATGTAATGCTACGAGTAGCTGGAATCTCCTTTCAAACAGAACATCATATGCATTCTAGGCCGGGATTATGCTGCAACTGATCACAGAGCTGCAGGAGCCTGCATAACCTCACTCGTGATCGTCTACTTTGGCTGTCCCTCCTTCAGTCTCAGCGACAGCATCTCCCTCTACCCTTCCCGTTCTCTCGTAATCCAACCACGGCTGCTCTTCCACTCTCTGACGCCGAACTAGAACGTTTAGTGATCTCAATCAACCATACTGATGCATCCTGGAAACATGCGAGACGTCCGCTTTTGCTTCAGTCTCCATCGGCGCCAGCGGGGGCGAAGTCTTCAGTCGACCGTGATACATCGAAGACATTTTTGGCATTGAACACTTTCCTTGATCGCTGGCTGCTCTGTGTATATCACGAGCGACTCCTCCAATTGTGGGACCTGCAACCCGGCAACGCACTGTCCGCTGGTGTGAGAAACGAGGATGCCAAGAGACCCAAAATATTATGTCATACCACCGATACACTCCCAGGCACGGACCTACTCTCATCATCCTGTGCGGCCATGGACGATGCCGACAATTCTTTGATCATTGCTGTCACTTCGTAAGAAAAGCCCTATATATTCCTCTGCGATGAATCCTCACGCTTCTTTCGCAGAGTCGGCGGATGCATCTTCCTGCGTGTAGCGCTGCCCGACTGGAACGATTCAGGAACATTCCATGCCAGCTTTGAAGTTCTTCAGACGTTGCAGATGCCTACTCAGATGTTGTTCGTCCGTGCGCTGCACACGAAGGGAAGGCTGGCATTCTTTTCGTGCTCTAATTTGTTCGCTCTTCTCAACTGGGAGACCGGAATGCGTTGGATAATAGATATAGCCGAGCTAGATGAAGAAGAGATAGTGAGCGTTTTTGCTCCTGCCATCATTCGATAGGCTCATTGCCCCTCATAGTGGAATGGAATAATTGGGGCAAAGTTCATTACCCACCGCCACATCCTATGCATCAAGTCCCATGCGGTCGAGCTATTAACATTGCCCTGTCTCCAGACCAACGCAGAATGCCATGCAAAGTCACCTAGCGCCAACATGAGTTGCACGTCAACCGACAATCATTTTCGTGTACAGGTCATCGCCCATACGTTCTCCCAGACAACCTTCCGCGGGTCGTCCTTCTCTGCACCCACGGACCTTTATGTATCCGGCACAGACGAGTCACTCGCGACTGTCTTCTTCCTCGCATACGACGTCCTGCGCGGGCTATTCCACTACCGCGTCTCGCTGATGCTCCCTCCCGACTCTGCCTCTAACAACTTGCCCCCGCACATGTCCGTCCGCCTCGTGGCCGCGCATCAGATGGCCATGCCCATCAGCTCTGCGGGGAGTGGCGCACGGATACCGAGGAGTGGCTTCGGTCCCGGCGCCCGAGGGTTCGTTTCCACGTGCGCCCTTGGATCCACGGGTAGGCGCGGCGTATGGATTGAGCGCAGACGAGGCAGCGTGAGGAGGGGCGTGGTGGGGTTCAGCGCTTTGATCGAACTTCTCGAGGAAGAGCCGGAATCAGAGAAGGCGCCGGAGCAGCAGGCCGGTGATGAGTTGCTAACGGCGGCCACAGGAGAATCGGACGATGAAGCAGAGGTCGACTGGTGGGATAGTGCCAATTGCCGTGCGATAGAGGGATCGACGATCTACGAGGTCAACTCTTACGACCTGCGCGGTACGTGAACTCAGCTGTGAAGCATATACGTCTGACCGTACCTAACGGTCGTTTCTCAGACGATATCACTCATTGTGCGTTCTCCGAAGCAGCAGGACGAGTCGTTCTTGGAACAAGGAACGGAGATATTCAATATCTTTGAACGGACTCTCTGCTCTGCCCGCATTATTCTGTTTCTGAAAGCAGTGGATCGTTACTCCTATATGCAATACCTACGTTACCGAACACGTAGCAACATATATCACAGCACATTTTAGTAGAACCGCCCTGAACGCAAGTCACTGGGACGTGCTTAGACGCGGGTGCCGTAGACATCCTTAGGCTCAATGCCGGCTTGACCCTTGCGGATGTTGGCCTGCGCCCATCTATCAACACAGAGTCAGCACTGAATGAGCGCACACTTCTGAAGGTAGATCGCACTTTCTGATACGAATGGACTCAATCTGGATGAAACCCGTCGCATCGGTCGGCTCGAAGCCGCCGAGCTCATCCATCGAGGACTCCTTCTCATCATAAAGACCCTGTGGTAGGAGAGCATGAGCGACAGGATCTCGTATAGACGGCTCAGCCAACAAACCTCTTCTGACGACCGGCCCTCCACGACGACGTTACCCTTGTACAGCTTGAGGCGGACGACGCCATTCACGGTTCGCTGACTGCTCGGGATCGAGCTCACCACGAACTCGCGCTCGGGTGTGAACCAGTGTCCGTTGTACAGGATACGGCTCAGCTCGACGGTCACGAACTGATCGCGAAGCGCACGGACGTTGCGGTCGAGCGTGAGGCCCTCGATGTCCATGTGCGCGGCGCGAAGGATCGTCGCCGCAGGCGACTCGTAGCACCCGCGCGACTTGACGCCGATGAAGCGGTTCTCGACGATGTCGATACGCCCGACGCCGTGCTTGCGCGCGAGCGCGTTCAGCGCGACGAAGATCTCCACCGCGTCCGTGTACTCCTTCTTCTGCGCGGGGACGGTGACGTTGACTGGGAGGCCGCGCTCGAATTGGATCGAGATGCGCTCGGGCACGTCGGGAGCGTTCTCTGGCGCGGTGGTGAGCTTCCACATGTCCGCCGGGGGCGTGATGTTGGGGTCCTCAAGGATGCCGGCCTCGTAGGAGATGTGGAACAGGTTCTCGTCGGTGGACCATGGCTTGGCGGCGGTCTGCTGGACGGGGATCTTCTTCTCTGCTGCGTAGGTGAGCAGTGCCTGGCGGCCCGCGAATCGGTGGTAGAACTCTGAGACGAGGCATCAGTATCGTGACGGACAAAGGGTGCCAGGAATAGCATACCAGGGATGCGCCAAGGTGCGATCACCTTGATGTCGGGCTTCAAGCCGTAGAAGGCGAGTTCGAAACGAACTTGGTCGTTGCCCTTGCCAGTGCAGCCGTGCGAGACGAAACTGCGTTCCGATCGGTATGAGCCTTGAAGCAGCGCACTGAGGACTTACTCGCAGCCCTCCCTGTCAGCAATGGCCATCATTCCGCGAGCGATCACTGGGCGAGCGAGAGACGTTCCGAGGAGGTAGACGTTCTGAGAATCGCAAAATCAATTTCAGCAGCAGTTTTGAGTACGAGTGCAGCAACCTCATAGATGCAGTTTGCCTGCACTGCAGGATAAATGAGTTCCGTCACAAACTCGCGCTTCAAGTCCTGCGAGGTTCAAAGGGATCTGATCAACTCGCTGCTTTTGGAGATCCAGATTGGATTACCTCAAGGAAGAACTTCTTCGCGCCGACTGCAAGTGCCTTCTTGCGTGCCGCCTCAAAGTCCTTGAAAGGAATTCAACAACAACTCTATCCTAAGCTTTACCGCGCATTTACCTCCTCCTGGCCTACGTCGGCCATGAATGCATAGACCTCATAGCCTTGTTCGATCAACCAAGCAAGGATGCACGAGGTGTCTGACTCAAAAGCTCGACTGATCCATCGAACAGACGTGTTCTTGAGTTACGTACCAAGACCTCCGGAGTAGGCGAGTAAGACACGACCCATCGAGGCGGACATGATGCTGAGCAGGAGGTTGAAAGCGGAAAACGACCTTGGATGACTCGGAGGAGCGTTCGAGTTCCGCCAAATTGACTAGATCTTTGCACGTGGAGATAAGATAAGATCGAGGTCGCGACGACACGGGTCATGTGATCGTAAAACGCTCGTGAAGGGCCACTCGACCTCAACGGCCGGAGCGCGCTCCGGGGCGGCTGTAGGTACGATTGAAAGTCATTCTTGCTGAGCACTGAGCAACCCGCCGAATGCGTTCGTCATCTCGGCATGCTTACGTGTATACAATCGGCAGCAGAAGTTCGTATCCTCGCGGGCCGCAGATCGATTGACTTACCGATCTGAGACAATGCGTGAGCGCTCTGGTGAAGATTTAAGTCGATGAACAAGTGCGCATCTGCGCCAGCCACCAAGCTCATATTTCTCGACCGTATAGCATTTGTCTCCCCCCGCTGCCTATCATGAGTCTCTGCGACGATTGCTTCAAAGGTATGTGGTGCAATTTCCATCAAAACATTGGCTGATTGCATAATGATCGACAGGTGTCCGTCACGAGGGAGAGCCGACGGGTAAGTCGCCTCGGCCTCGTACTTATTGCACTCCATTCGAGCCAAAGCTGACTGTGTGGTGCATTCCAGGAAAGATAGAGCAAATTGGGGGCGTCGAGTGCTATGTAGCGACCCCGGAAGGCAATTACTCGAAGGACAAAGTCCTGCTCTTCCTCACAGACGTCTTTGGCATCCCGCTCGTCAATAACAAGGTACGCATGCTATATATCAAACGTAATCATATCTTGACCTCGCCGAATATCCAGCTCCTCGCGGGTGACTTTGCCCGCAACGGCATCAAGGTGGTCATGCCCGACATATCCTCGCGGGCGACCCCATCCCCGAGGACGCATTGACCTCTCCCACGTTCGACAGGGTCAAGTGGTTCTCGGGCCATGGCGTCGAGACCTGGCAGGTGCCCG